>NW_020951350.1:4376643-4477496 GCF_900497805.2 Vombatus ursinus
TCTATCTATCTATCTATCTATCTATCTATCTATCTATCTATCTATCTGTCTGTCTATCTATCCATCTATCTGTGCACACGCGCACACGCACGCACACACACACGCTATATATTTACATGTTGTCTCCTTTGTTAGAATGTAAGCTCCTTGAGGGTAGAAACTGTTTTTGTTTGTATCCTTAGTCAATAAGCATTTATTAAACACATATTATGTGCCAGGCACTGTGCTAAGTTCTGGAGATATAAAAAAAGGTAAAAGACAATTCTTGCCCTTGAGAAGCTTATTATCTAATGGGGAGACAATATTCCAATAATTATGCACAAACAAGCTACACACAGGATAAGTAGGAAATAATCAACAGAGAGAAGGCACTAGAATTAAGAGACATTGGGAAAGGCTTCCTGTAGAAGGTGGGATTTTAGCTGAGACTTCAAGGAAGCTAGGGAGGCCAGAAGGCAGATAATAAGCACTTGGTATATGTTTGTTGCCTGCCTGTCTTCAAGGAGTTTATATTCTGATGGAAGACATAGCATGCACATATAAGTTACATACAAAACTACTTGTCTCTGGCTGGCAGTGTCCAGCTTAGTGCTTGTTGGAGTGTCAGTGGATGACTGTCCATCTATACTTAGAATTGAGGTCAGAACACATAGAATTTTCATTCTTCTGAAACTCCAAAGCACTCGTGAGTAGGCGATTGGCATGTCCCTTGCAGACATCCTTAGGGGTGGGATGAAGCCTGTGCCATAACTTTTGATGGCATTGTGTACACACACTAGAAATGGCTGTATGTCGACTGCACCTAGCCTTTGGCCCAGGCCTCTGAGCAGCTCACAATTTCAGTATTTCTTTCCCTCCTGCTGGCGGGCACCAATGAATTGGACACAGGCACACCACATTTTCCACTCAGCCAAGTGGCCTTTCTAGGTTTTGCGAAATTTGCAACACCGTGCTTACAGGAGCTTGTGCTTTTAGAGCATATGGAAAGTCAAATGTGCACACCCCCCCTCCCCCATTGCTTCTGTTAGCCTCCTCGGGGCCTTGGTTGATCCAGGCCTCCAATGGTACCTTTTAAGAGGAGCATGAATATTCCCCTGAGAAGCTTGGCATGTTAAGTTTCTTTTATTTTCACTGGTAGGCTTATGGTTTAAACTTTTTTTCTAGCTACTGCTACTAGGCCAGATGTTGACCTTCTTCGTAGCAGATGTGCTACTCTATCTTTAGACGATCCTTCTCTTTCTCCATAGGTTTTAAGCCTCTTTGCTCTTCTCATCCCTAGTGGGAGGTCTAGTAACCAGTTTCCAAGCATCCTCTCTGTTTCTTCTTATCTCTTTAGGAATGCTGGAAATCTACCATAGGTTCAGATAATTTACAGATAATTCACAGAACTTTAGTGGCTTCCTTGAACATGTTAGAAAGCGTTACAATCTCCCTAAATTGTCCATAGCATCATATAAGCCACTTTTGATATATTTGTCCCCAAGCTCAGGTGGCATTCCTAAAACTAGGAGGCCCCAATGAGCATATAATCCTCCTGCGGTCCATCAATGTTCCAATGACTGAACATCCATTCCACTACCTCAGCTCAACAAGTATGCAATAATGCAATAAAAGATCACAATGGTAATTAGCAAAGCTAGCACTGCAATAGCAAAAGAGTAGCCATATTGTGAATATCAATAGCTGTTCTGTTCAGGAAAAGTGTCCCAGTATGAAATAACAGATTTTAGCTGTCAATAACAATCTAGAAAATGGGAAAATAAAATTTTAGCCAAAAGTAAATGTCATTAGGTTGTCCCAGTGCTCAAGCTTACATACACATGAAAAGCAATCATAAAACTTCCCTCCCCTCCAAAAAATTTCCTGTGATAATGACTCTATATGTAGTAATGTTGTTGACTGGATCCTGCCAATAGTCAGGACCCTGGATAGGGGTCAACGGTCTAACACTTTACTTCATTGCTATGTTCCAAGTTCTTTTTTTTAAAAAGAAGTTTTTTATTGATATTTTCTATTTCTTACATCACCTTAGTATCCTATGTACCCTGCCACTTCCCCGTCCCAGAAAGCAATCTCATATGACAAATAGTATTTTTTTAAGAGAGATTAAAAAAAAGTCAGCATAACTGACTGATACATTGAAAAAGTCTGAAAACATGCCATGTATAACATCTGTGGACCTCCCACCTCCATGAAGGAGTAGATTGGGGGGGGGTGCCTTTTCATATCTCTTCATTCAAATCCCACTTGATTTTTATCATTTTATTACACTTAATTTTGACTTTTTTGTGTGATGTTCTTTCTATTTACATCATTGTAGGTACTGTGTATAGTTTTCTTGGTTCTGCTTACTTTACTCTGCATCGATTCATATAGGTCTTTCTATGCTTCTCTGTATTCACCACATATAATTTCTTACAGCACAATAATATTCCACTATATTCATGTACCAAAATTTGTTTAACCATTCCCTGATTGCTGGGCATCTACTTTATTTCCAATTTTTAGCTAGCACAAAAAGTGTTGTTATAAATATATTGGAGTATATGAGGACTTTTTTTTCTTATTCAGTGGCTTCCTTGGGATATAAGCCTAGTAATGGCATCTCTGGTTCAAAGGGTGTGGACATTTTAGCCACCTTATTTGCACAATTCTAAATTGCTTTCCAAATGATTGTACCATTTTACAGCTCCACCAACAATGTTTTAATGTGCCTTTCTTTCCACAATCCCTCCAATGCTGACTCTTGCCATTTTTGTCAGTTTTTCCAATTTGCAGGATGTGAGGTAAAACCTCATAGATGTTTTGATTTGTATTTATCTTATTATTAGTGATTTGGAGCTTTTAAAAAAATGTGATTGTGAATACTTTGCAGTCCTTTTAAGAACTATTTGTTTATATCCATTGGCCATTTATCTAATGGGGAATGGCTATTAGTTGTTTGTGTATGTGTGTGTGTATGTGTGTGTGTGTGTGTACATAATGTTTATGTATCTTGGATGCCAAACCCTTACCAGAGAAATTTGATACAAATATTTTTCCCATTTGGCTACTTTCCTTCTTATCCTAGATCTATTAATGTTGTCACTGCAGTGGCTTTTTTATTTCAAGTAATCAAAGTTATGTATTTTATCTTTTGTTGCCTTTATCTCTTGTTTGGTTAAGGATATATCTCTTACCTGTAGCTGAGGCATATGTTCTGTTTCTCTTCTAATTTTTTATAAGATGATCTTTAATATTAATGTCTTGTATCCACTTTAGAATGTATTGTGGAATGGAGTGTAAGATGTTGATCTAATCCTACTGTCCCAAACTCTTTATCTAGGAATTTATGTCAATCATGATGTATCACTCAAATAGCTCCAACTCTACTGACCAACCATTCCTCCCCTACTCCCTGCCCCTCATTCTTTGCCCCTACTTTTTTTTTCCCTCAGAAGCAGAATGTTGTTTTTGGTTGCTCATCTCCACTCAAGGCCAGAGTAGAACATTTAGTTCAAGTAGACTAGATAAAAGCTAAGTAAATTAAAACCAATAGACATGCAATCAAAAAAAAAAAAAAGCCACATTCTGTTTCTTCCACTTTACAACCTTCCAGGCAAACAAAACAAACAAATCCTCTAGAGTTGGAGTGTGGTGCCTTTCATATCAGCTTCAGATCACCCAGATGTTTAGTGTCTCGAATTAGATATCTTGCCTCCAATAACCTGGGAGTGGAACACGGGCAACCAACTCATAACAGGTTGTCTATATGGGGACTGGAGGGTTCTGTAGAAGCCCTAAGTGATTCTTACTGTCACAGCTGCATTAGTGAACAGGATGGTGGGCACTCCCCTCCTGGTTTCTCTTCTAGACTCTATTCTAGCATTTCTGGCTCAATTCTGTATTGATCTGGTTCTTATACCTATTTATTCTTGAAACCTCCCTTTACTGAGAAGGAAGGCTGCTTCTGTACTCCTGGAGCCAGTACTAACCAGGGTCCAGTGGCTGGGGGGCTGACATGACTATGTCATGCCTTGGCTGCTATTGTCTCTAGCCTTTAATCTCTAGTCCTGTGTCTCACATCAGCTTCCTCCAGGCACTTTGTATCCTGTGAGGCAAGCAGGTTGGATGAAGCTGGGTCAAGATGATAGTGTGTTAGCAAGGAGCTAGTATTTCCCTCTTACGGCATGACATAGGGACTACAAGACTCCATGACGATGCTATTGACTATTAGCTCTTGAGGAGGTTCTTTGGGTCTTCCACCTCAGAGTACAAGTTACCAAGATGGCTCGTGTGAATTGTTGGGGTGGAATATGTGTGTTGCTGCTTGGACCCATGTTAATCCTACTCATGCAATGAGAGCTCACCCCTTCTCATGCCAAGTTTCTTCCTCAGATGACCTCTTCATTCCTCAGGCTTTGGGGAGCCTCTGAAATCAAACTTTTTTTTTTAATCCTGCTTTGAGTAGGAGTGTTTAGTGCTTCCTCTATGCTTTTGGCTGGTGTAGTCCTCCTATAAGCTTCTATGTAGGAGACATGGATTATTGGGTATTGACATTTAGAGACTCAGCCTTTAGTCATTTGCCTGTGGTTTGAATAGCCTGTAATTGGCCTCAATCAATGATGAAATTCCAGAATTGTTTACCACTTTTGGATAGACCAGGCTCATATTGTTCCCCTTTTCACTGACTTACATAAGTCAAGTCAAGTCGAGTCAACAAGTATGTATTTAATGTCTGCTATGTACTAGACACTGTACTAAGCACTAGGGATACAAAGAAAGACAAAACAAAAACAAGTGCCTACTCTCAAGGAGTTCACAGTCTAATGGGGGAGACAACAGGGAAAAACAAGCAAAAAACAACTACGTACAAACAAAATATACAACACGATAAATTGGAGATAATTTCAGAGTGAAAACACTAGCATTAAGGGGGAACAGGAAATGCTTATTGTAGAAGGTGAGATTTTAGCTAACACTTGAAGGAAGCCAGAGAAGCCATGAAACAGAGATGAGGAGGGAGAGCATTCTAGGCATGGGGGATAGCTAACAAAATGCATGGACATAGTAGGGAGATGGAGTGTTATGTCCAAGAAACAGCAAGAAAGCTGGATGTCAGAGAATGTGAAGCTGGATGAGGTGTAAGAAGACTGGAAAGGTAGGAAGGGGCTGGGTTTTGAAGGACTTTAAAAGCCAAACATAGGGATAGCTAGGTGGCACAGTAGATAGAGTCCTGGAGTCAGGAGGACCTGAGTTCAAAATCTAGCTTCAGACAGTTAATAGCTGTGTGATCCTAAGCAAGTCACTTAACCCTGATTGCCTTAAAAAAAAAAAAGAAAAGAAAAAGAAAGAAAAAAAAGAAGAAAAAACCAAACATAGGATTTTATATTTGCTCTTGGAAGTTATAGGGAGACACTAAGAATCCCAGACTCAGCATGTCATAAAACAATAACCCAATATTAGTAGACCTTCCCAATCAGTCCACAGAAACCTTGCTTCTGCATAATTTATAGAGGCAAATTTGCCAAATGTCTTTTATAAAATGTCTGGAATATAATTGTTATTTGGCATCCACTGTTTAATCCAGTAAGATGTTTTACATTTATAGCAGTCACTGTAACTATCCTATGAGTTCACGTGGGAAAGTCCCAAGATATTTTGGTAGAGCAAGGAGGACTCAATGTAGCCTCTATCCTCAGCCCCATCCAGTTTCTGGCAAACCAATACTAGATTCCTCTCTTGAGTGTGTTTAGTATAGGTGGGCCCATTCTGCTCATGTTTTTGTAGCAATTTAGTTGTTTTTCAGTCATGTCCAACTCTTTGTGACCCCTTTTGGGATTTTCTTGACAAAGATACTGAACTGGTTTGCCATTTCCTTCTCCAGTTCATTTTATGGATGAGAAAACTGAGGCAGAGTTAAGTGACTTGTCCAGGATCACACAGCTAGTAAGTGTCTGAGGATGGATTTGAACTCAGGTCTTCCTGACTCCAGGCCTGACGCTCTATAATAGGGCACCTAGCTGCCCTATTCTGCCCCTAGTTGTAAGAAAATTCAACTTGAACGTGTTGTGTCTGATTTGTCACTGTTCTTGAAATAGATCACCTCCTACCTCTGGTCTCAAGCCTCTTTGTCCTTCTAGGAGGAGTATCTGCTTCCTGGGCCAGCTGGTTTGGCCCCAGATTCTCTGGTGACATCTGGTTGGGCTGAGTCATTCTCTCTCTCTCTCTCTGTCTCTCTTTCTCTCCCTCCCCCTTTTCTTCCATGTCTCATATTTGAGGAAATATCTTGGAGCTATCTTCTGTCATCTCCAACCATTGTTCATTTTCATTTCTAGCTTCCTGACCAATGAACTGAACTGTAAATACTGAGGGACTGTCCTCAACTCACACACTTTAATAGTTGCAACCATAGTATTTCACCATAAGTAATAATAATAATGGTATTTATACAGCACTTTATGATTTATAAGTATTCTCTCATTTTAGCCTTACAATAGCTCTGGAAGAGAGGTACTATTATTATCCCCATCTTACAGATGAAGAAATGGAGGTAAGCAAAGGTTAAATGATCAACCTAGTGTCATATAGCTAGCAAATGACTGAGGTAGGATTTGAACTGTTATCTTCTTGACTCCAGGTATAGCATTCTAGCCACTGGTCTACCTCACCGCCTCTCTCTTTATCAGTACCTTTATCACTTGGGTCAGTTTAATGTCCCAACCTCAACAAAAAGTCAGAGGCCTTTTTACCCCTTACAGGAAAATATCAAGGAATTGGAGATAACTGCTCTGTGTTATTCTCAGAACTATCAAATCAGCTGTCTGTCATCCTTGAGCACTAGAATATTTTTACCCCATGACTCTTCATCTTCAAAGAGCTTATGAGGTTAAAGGCACAGCTTTGAGGCTCAACATGAGCCTTCTAAATTTCTCTGTATCAATCCCTTGCCATACTTGCATAAACTCAGTAGCATGTCCCAGCCAAGACTTGAAGGATTCTTCTCCTGATAGATGGGGATATCACAACTGCCTGAGAAATACAAGTTTCTATATTGGAACTCTTATGTGGTAGGAGCAACACTATGACCAATCTGCCACATAAATTAGCCTTTTCTCTAAGGAGGCAATTCAACCATCCTCAGGACTTAATTGATTTTAGACAGTGGTGTCAATCAAAAAGAAATGGGGGCCATTAATCTATACAGACAACATATTGATTTAGTTTTAAAATGTAATGTTATCTATGCTTTATTGTATTTTTTTATTTATTTTGTTAACTATTTCCCAATTATATTTTAACCTGGTTCCTGCAGCTTGGGAGTGTTGTGAACCATGTATTTGACATCTCTGGTCTAGGGTACTAAGACTTGAACCACTTATATAACTTCTCAGTGTCCCCGGAGTAGTTGGCGCTCCTCAGATTTGTTAGTTTTCGCACTGCCATTTGAGTCAAATGGAGTGCAACTACTGTTTTTTGATGGGGTATAACATTGTGGTAACTGTAGTCCCAAGGGGAGTTGCCTTTAACTCAACCAATACTGTATCTTTGCTGAGTATCCTTTCCAGACTAAGCTTGTGTATCTCCTTTTGTTCCAATCCTAAGGGAGTGATCTAAGTTAGAACTGGCTCAAAACACCCTATAACTGCCCTGGTTGGCTGATAGCCTCTTCCCCAGACTAGCCATTGGTCCTTTTCCCATTGTTTTACTGACTATGGGGGAAGGGAGAGTTGGCACTGAATAAAAGGCTACTGAGAAAAGTGTTGACCCTGGGCCATTTGGCTGCTGAAGAAGGTGTCCTGCCCTTCAGTAGGCCTTTTACATTCTCAGTCTATCTTCTTCACACTGTGAAAGCTTTAAGTTCACCAACTCTCAACACCACTTACCAATTACTAATTTAGGGATCTAGGAATGAGCTAGACTTCTCAGGTAACTCACACAGTGCATCTGCTGCACTGTATTTCTTCCTCTATATCTCAGTCAATACCTGACACTTCCCCAAAGAGTCTGCAGCATGGTATAAAATCTTTTCAATATCTTACTCTTCACAGTCAATAAGTACCCCCAAGCCCCCAAATCCTTGATTTGAGTCAAGTCTGCTCTCTAAGTAGCAGCTCTCCAAATAAGTAAATAGTTGTGGTGGCTATTAACCTCGAAACGCAAGTATACAGTGTCACTTCCACAGTGTTACTTCAATAAAATTTATGATACCACCTCAATAAAAATGCAAGCATTCCTTGTATCAACTTGTCTGGATTTACTGCAAAGTCTATCTAAAAGGAGTTATTTCCAACTTATGACCTAGACTCTGAATGATGGAAAACAATCAGAAGTACTGGTCTAAGCAATTTCTGCAATGTAATGATGATGATGATGATGATGATGATGGCTAGCATAAACGTAGTGCTTTAAGTTTTGCAAAACACTTTATACATTATTTCATTTGACCCTACCAACAAAATGTAAATGTAATTTGCCTTTTCAAGGCTATTGGTGCAAATAATTTATACTTTCAAACAACATTGTAGACTCCCTTCCCCAGTAAAATCCATATGCAACCACAAACAAGATAAGAATAGCAAACTAGCCCCCAACATATAACTTTTTTTTCTTTCTAGCTCTAGATTTCTCTGGATTACTTAGGTTTAATATTTGGATTTGGGAAATTTGCATAATAAGTATACCTTAACTGGTTCCTCTATCACCTATCTTAGCTACACTGGGAACTCCAAAGGTCATCTATATTCAACCATAACAACTTATTAGCAGACCAGGACAAAAAAGGGACATCTTTTATTTTGTTTTATTGTTTTACTTTCTTTTATTTTTATTTTGAACTCAACAGACAGTTAAGAAAATGAGCATCTCCATATGTGTAATGGGGGACTGGTCAATGGGCCCTGAGCAGTGCCAGTGACCTACTCTCTCCACTGAGAGTCTTATTCAAGTTCTTGCCTCACTTGCCACCAGGAAATAGAGAGCTCAAGTTCTTCTACTGGGGCCTTTTGTACGAATGCTCATTTTTGTCTTGACAGCCATTAAAAGATTTTTCTCCACCTCACAGTAAATGAGCAAGAAATAGCCACACTACATATACTAAAGAACATGCATTTTAAAAATAAAACATTTAATTGGGATTAAGACAATTGGTAAAGAATTGAGGTAATAAACCTCATACTTGGGATCTCATCCATCAACAAAAAGGAGAGGGAACACATTCCTCTAAACTCATCCTCTGAAGCAAGGAGGGCATTGCAAACTCTGCTACCCGGGTGAACTGAGGTTGGCCAGTTCTGCCCATCTGACTGTTCTCCCAGGGAATTCCCCAGGCTCGAAGCCTTTCTGCCACCTGATGTGTTCTCTTCTTCCTCATGATTCCAAGGAACATGCCATTCCATCCTCTACTCAGCTGACAAAGTAATTTTCCTGGATCTAACCCTGCTAAATGAACTCTAGTGGTTCCTTATTGCCCCTACCACCAAATACATAAAGTCCCTCATTTGGCTCTTAACAGTTCTTCATAACTCAGGCCCATCCTAACCTTCTAATCTTCTTACATTCTATTCCCTTCCACACACATTATAATAAAACCATACTCAGCTATTTGCTGTTCCTCGAGCATAACCCTCCCTTTTCCCATCTCCCTTCTCTGTGACTTTGCACTGGTTGCTGCCCATTCCCACGATGCTTTCTTTCCTAATCTTTGACTCTTAGAATCCCTGCCTTCTTTTAAGACACAACTCAAGTGCTACCTCCTTCAGGAGGTCTTTCCTGGTCCCACCCAACCCATCCATCAACTGCTAGTGCTATCACCTCTAGAGTTAGCTTTTGTCTATTTAGCTACTCCATGGTGCAGGGGATAAAGTGCTGGACCTGGAGTCAGGAAGATCTGAGTTCAAATCCAGCATTAAATACTTACTAGTTGTGTGACCCTATCCAAGTCACCTAACCCCCATCTGTCTCTGTTTCCCCATATGTAAAATAGAGATAATAACAGCATCTACTTCCCAGGGTTATTGTACAGGTAAAACAAAATGATTTTTGTAAAGTTTTTTTGCAGAGCTTAAAGCATTATGCAAAATCTAGCTTTTATTAAGCTCTATTTATCTGCTATATTCTGATTTACGTATATTGTCTCTCCAATTAAAACGTAAACGCCTTGAGTGTAGGGCCTGTTTTTGCTTTTCCTTTGTGTGTCCAGTGCTTAGCACAGTGCCTGGCACATAGTGAGTGCTTAATAAATGCTTGCCGATTGATTGATGGTATCATTGACTTCTCACTCCATGGGACTACTCTTTCTTTTCAACATTCTCTTGATCCATGATCCCCTCTTCTTGATCCAATCTGCTTGTGGCAATCACCAATTTCTGCAGAAATTAGTCTCTTTAGAAATGAATTCATGATCAGATGAACTTGTGCACAGCACAATGGGTAGTGTAGGTTTGTGATTGTTTGATCCTTGTCATATCTGATAGACAAAACTACCGAGTTCACTTTTTTCAGTGATTTTCTGGTTATCAACATCAAATGAGACATAAATTAGGGAATTAAACCAGTCTCACCAAAGATGCTTGCCACTGTCACAGGAGCTGTCTATCACATAGCCCAAATGGAATGAGGATTTACTATAGATGGTGAAAGCCTCCAGAGGTTCCTCTTTGTGTATAAGCTATTATATCAAATCCCAGGGTATTATATGGCCTAGTCAATGAGATCATGGCCATTCAAAAGAGATCATCCCAGCAATCCACACAGAAACAACCAAATGGATGAAAAATATCCATTGTCTGCTGACATAATTGGAATGGTGATGCTTTCATTTACTTCAGGCAGTACTTATATCTTGGACAGGCAATGTACCTGAATGATAAGCTAGATCTAAGATTGAACAGGAAGAAACAAATGGGCTTGATTGCATTTGGGAAATTATGCATTGCTTTCAACAATCCCAGGTTGCTCTCCCACACAAAATCCCATATTTTTACCACCAGTATTCTGCCAATGATGTTGTATGTCTGCAAATTATAGAAGACTACAATTTCCAAATAAAAAATGGAGGTTACCTAAAGAGCAGTGCATGATGGATACAAGCATCTGTGGCTTATTTCATATGATAATTTGTGGACAAGAAGTGACAGAAAATATAACCAGTGGAATCCAACACTTATTTAACTGTTTTGTGCAAGGCATTGCATTAGGTAGTAGAGGTACAAAGATAGAAATAGCCCTTAACCTTAAGAAGCTTACATTCTGTTGGGAGAATCCAGGATGTATCTAGATAAATATTTCCCAGATAATTTGGATAAAGCACTACAAAGTCAGGGAATCTGGAAAGGTTTTTTAATTTAAAAATTTTTAAATAGTATCTTATTTTTTCTCAATTGCATGTGAAAACAATTTTTAACATTCATTTTAGAAAAGTTTTGAGTTTCAAATTTTCTCCCTCCCTCCCTCACCTCCCCCTTCTCTGAGACAGTAAGCAATTTGATATAGGTTATGCATGTTCAATCATGCAAAACATATTACCATATTAGTCATGCTGTGAAAGAAGACATACTCAGGAAAAAAAAACAGAAAAAATACAGAAAGTGAAAAATAGTATTCTTTGATCTACATTCAGATTCCATCAGTTCTTTATCTGGATGTGGATAGCATTTTTCATCGTGAGTCCTTTGGAATTGTCTTGGATCATTTTATTTCTGAGAATAGCTAAGCCATTCACAGTTGAGCCTTGTATAGTATTCCTGTTACTGTGTACAATATTCTCTTGGTCCTGCTCACTTCACTTTGCATCAATTCATATAAATTGTTGCAGATTTTTCTGAAATTGGCCTGCTCATCATTTCTCCTCAGCATCTCCTCTATTTCCAATTCTTTGCCACTACGACAAGAGCTCCTATAAATATTTTTGTACAAATTTCTTTCCCGGCTCAGATTCCTAAAATCTAGCCACTGATGGGATTCTTATAATCTAGTCACTGCTTAGATTCTTATAATCTAGCCAATAGTTTACTAATGTTCAAACTCCTTAAGAGTCTGCCCAATATGATTGATGTTCTAATAAACTTTGTCTTTGGCTGAAAGAAGGCTTGGGTCGAATTCTTTTGGGCAGGACCCACGTGTTGTGATTTTGGTGTCCCAGGACCCCTGAACTCCTAAACTGCATCATTTTGGTGGCCCATATGGGGAAACTGCCTAGCCCCAGGTTCTTCTCCAGCCAAGACTGGAAGGTATGTAAGCCTTCCCCCTCCCCTCCTTTCTTGCTCTGCAGTTGGGGTCTCTCTCCAAACACCAAGGCTTGGAGGTGGTTTTCTGGCAGACAGTTATGGGGCTGTCTAGCACTGGGCCTGATGCTCTCAGGCTCTCAGGGTCGGTTCAAGGCCATGGACCTGGGTACACCTTTCACAGCATAGAGGACAAGGACAGATGCCCTATCTGGAAGTATATGAATTCCCTCAGCTCTAGGGAATTGAGGAAAACTGCAGTTGCTTTTTGGTTCCCTGAGGCTTACTTACTCCCTTCCCTCTGCACCCCTGAATCCTCCTTCATGGAGGTTACAGGGAAAGTTAGAACAGCTAAAAAATATCTTGGCAGATTCTGGAGGTTTTGTGATTGACAACCCTGGTCACTCCTTTCTCCCACTCCCTTCCCTTGAGTCAAGAGGGTATCCCTCACCCACCTGGGAAAGGAAGGACGGAGGAGGGGCAGCAGCTACAGCATGGGCCCCACAGGCAATGGCCTTGGGCCCTGGCACAGCCTTTGCCTGGAAGCATCACCCAGGTTCAGCACATCCTGCTCAAGGTAAAGAAGCTGACCTCTAAACTTGGGTAAGCATGCTCTTTTAAATTTGTAGTTTTAACTGTTAAGATGAGATATTGATTCTCTGTGTAAAGTAATTTGGAAGTGCATTTAACAAAACTGAAGTCACCTGATTGTTAATGGATTTGTTTCAAGTTTCAAATTGGTGAACTTTCTGTATCAGTTAGGTCAAGCAACTTTTCATAATTTGGTTACTGCTAAAATAATTTACTTTTGCTGGTTATTGTTTTAATGTGTAAACTAGCCAAAAAGCTTGTTTGGGTCATGTATGACTTGCTGAGAATTTGCAAGTGTATAGAAATCTCTAATGATTGGCTTTTTACATTAGGATAAATTTAAGTTTGAGATGTAAATCCTGGAAAAGTTTTTCCTAAGCTGTGATTAGTAAAACTTGCTGTTTGAGGTAAAAGCTCATAGGATTTTATTTTGAGTTGTCTGATGGGTCATAATCCATTGATAACCAATAATCCACCATCTGAGAGAAATGCCACAAGCTACTCAGAGAAAGTGATATTGGTGGGAAGTCAGCATGGGGAAAAGCTGAGAGGACAATTTTAGCTTCAGTCTAACATGGGATCCTCCTGGCTCAGTTTCCCCATTATGTTCCTTTGAAAGGGACCAACTGGCTATTCCTGAGTCCGGCTATGAGGTGGGTTTGATACTGCATGGTTGGAAAATTGAATTATCTGAATCCAAACAGAGCTAAGGATGCTTTATCCTCTCAAAGTCGGGCCCTAAATCTAGTCCCTGCTTTATATCTGAGCCCTGCAGTCTTTTCTGTCAGATTTGTGTCTTCCAGACTACAGGCCATTCACCTACAGTTGGTAACAGTGAGTGCCAGCCAATGTCCCCCCATTGTTCCCTGGACACAGCCTGTGCTTGGTTCCAGTCAACCTCCTCTTTGGGACCCCCTTGAGGCAGGGACAGCTCTATGCCCCTTGCCAGCAGGAAGCAGTTTCAGAAGCCAAGACCTTCGTCCCTTACCCCAAAAGAATTTGGGTTCCTATTTTTTTGAGGGGGTAATGATGGGGTTGGGATCTGGGCCCCTGACAGGAAAAACCCTGGACTTTCCCACCTGGCCAAATCTGGTGTTCCCCTGAGGCCATAATCCCATCAACTGGCCTTTCATTGTGGACCTCCCTGTGGCCCCAAGCCACTTCTCCATTCTCCCTTGGCCATGTGGTCCAGGTCCCTGGAATTCTATTACCTCATAGACTACTTGGCCACTCCTAGATCCCTCCCACAGTCTTTCTGTATATAAAGTCCATCTTGTCTCCATTAAGATGTTCAGATTCCTAAAATCTAGCCACTGCTCAGATTCTTATAATCTAGCCACTGCTCAGATTCTTGTAATCTAGCCAATAAGCCAATAGTTTATTAATGTTCAGACTCCTTAAGAGTCTGCCCAATATGATGGATGTTCTAATAAACCTTGTCTTTGGCTGAAAAATAAAAACAAAAACAAAACAAAACAAAAAACCAAATTTCTTTCCCTTTTTTTTTTTTGATCTCTTTGGGATGCAGACCTAGTAGTAGTATTGCTTGGTTGAAGGGTATGCATGATTTTATAGCCCTTTGGGCATAGTTCCAAATTGCTTTACAGAATGGTTGAATCAGTATACTACTTCACCAACAGTGCATTAGTGTCCCAATTTTCCCATATCCCATTCAACATTTATTATTTTGCTTTTCTGTCATATTAGCCATTCTGACAGGTACAAAAGGCTTTTTTATAGTAAATCGCATCAGACCTCAACCTGGAAGGAAGCTAGGGATTCTAAGAGGCCGAGATGAGGAAGACAAGCATTCCAGGCCTGGGAGACAAAGGCATGATGATGGTAGATGGAATGTTAAGTTTGAGGAATGACTATTAAGCCAATTTGACTAGAACATAGAATACATTTGGGGATTAAAAATGCAAAGCCTGAAAAAGGCAGATGGGAGTCAGACTGTGGAGAATCTAGTATTTTATCCTACAGGCAAAAGGGAGACTCTGAGGATTTTTGAGCACGGGAATGACATGGTCAAATCTATGTCTTAGAAATGTTCATTTGGCAGCTGTGTGTAGGATGGATCAGAGACAGGAGAAATTAGAAGCAGGTAGTCCAATTAGGAGGCAATTACAATAGAGGTGATGAGGGTCTGAATAAGGCAGTAGCTTTTTGAAGGGGGAGGGGAAATGAACAGAGTAAGAGATATTATAGCGACAATACAAGAGACATAGAAGCAATCAGACTTGGCAACTCTTCAGCTATGGAGTGTGAAGGAGAAGGAAGAGGTAAAAATGGTTAGGCGGTTGTGCACCTGGGTGACTTGTAGGATTATGGCGCTTTCTGTAGAAGTAGGGAAGTTTGAGCAGAAGTGAGTCGGTATATGTGTGAGAAATAAATTCAGTTTTGGACATGTGGCTAATGTGGAAATTGCATTATCTGACTACATATATTTGTAGTGGGTTCTATTTTTCTTGCCTTCTCAAAGGGAGAGAATTTGGAACTGAAAATAAAAATTGAATTAAAACAATTTTGGACATGTTGAGTTTGGGATGCCTATGGCACATCCAGATGGAGATATTTAGCAGGCAGATGACAAGGTGGGACTGCAATTCACAAGAGAAATTAGAGTTGGATATATAGAATTGGGAGTCATTGACATAGAGATAACCATTGGCCCCATGGGAGCTAATGAGATCACCAAGAGATATTGAAGAGAGATAAGAGAAGAGACTCCCAGGCAGAGACTGGAACCTTGGACACATTCATGCTTAGTGGGTGGGAGATGATTGTTGACCCCAAAAAAGAGATCATCAACTTGTGACTGGAAAAAGAAGACTAAAAGTCATGTAGCAAGAGTGAGGGATAACAGATAGACAGTCTAAAGGCTACACTTGTACCATGAAATATTAAAAGAACTGGAGGAAGGCCTCCAACATGTTAGGCAGATCCTTTATGGAAGTTTTATGGGATCATCTAGGCAAGAATCATACAGGATGAGGAGGCGTGGCTAGGCTGTGACCTGCACTGATGAGAGGAATGCCCACAGAGATGAGACTGTGGAGCCACTGAAATATTGTTAGATGCCATTTGTGTTTCCAGGAAGTACCCCAAGTTCTCTTAGCTTATTCTTCACAGGGTCAAGTAGGATTCATTCTAGAACTATCTCCTTCCACCTTCAAGGGGATACCCCATGTCCTAGTATCAGGGACATAAGGAATAAGACTCTGCTGTTTCCATGCATTACGTGCATGCTTTGGTGATTCTGCTCAGTACCTTACCCCAGAAGCCTGCATCCTTGAGAGCAATGTGGCGTATGGGATAAAGCACCCCATCTTCCAGTTCTCATGCATTTTCATTGGATGTCCCACATGCCTGGAATTCTCTTCTTCCTCATCTTCACCTCCTAGATTCCCTGGCTTTCTTCGAGTCCTAGCTCAAATTCCAACTTTTACAGGAAACCTTTCCTGATAATGATGATGATAAAAATAATAATAATAATAATAATAAACATTTATTTGTTGCCTACTATGTGTTAGGAACAGTGCTAAGCACTTTATAAATATTATCTCAATAGCACCTGCCTCCTGACAAGAGACAGGTACTATTATTGTCTACGTTTTACAGTTGAGGAAACTGAGACAAACAGATTAAATGAAATGCTGAGGGTCAGTCAGTAAGTTCCACTAACTGAGCAGTAGATGCAGAGCCAGGCCTGGAGTCAGGAAGATCTGAGTTCAAAGTCAGCCTCTGATATTTAATAATAATAGTAATACATAATGTTGACATATCACTCACTATGTGCCGGGCACCATGCTAAGCACTTTACAATTTTTATCAAATTTGATCCTCACAACAACCTGCAAGAGAGCTGTTATTATTATCCCCATTTTACAAATGAGGAAAACTGTGCCACCCCTTAATGCTAGTGCGTTCTCTTTGTGACTGCCTCCAATTTACCGTGTATGCTTCTTGTTTGTATATAGCTGTTTTCATGTGCTGTCTCCCTTATTAGATTGTGAACTTCTGGAGAGCAGCATCTGTCTTCTGTCTGTCTTTGTATCCCCACCGATTAACACAGTGCCTGGCACATAGTATGAAGGCTTGTTGCCTGACTGACTGGTTTGGAGTCAGAAAGACCTGGGTTTGAATCCTACCTCAGATCATTTAACCTCTCTCAGCCTCAGTTTTCTCAGCTATAAAAAATGGAGATTATAATAATACCTACTTCAAAGGGCTATTGTGAGAATCAAATGAGATAATTTACATGGTATCTCAAAAATCTTTGTGTAGTTTTAAGTTTTAAAGTATATAAAGTGCTTTGCAAACCTTAAAGTGCTATTATTATCATTAGTTATTAGTTATTATTTTTGTCGAGGACACATGTGAATTTGGCTTGTAATACATTTAATTTTATGTAGGATTGGAAATGTCCTTAGGTAGATCCTCATGTGCAAATAAGTTCTATCCCCTTTGCCTATTCTCTTCGTAATGCTTTTCCTTCTCCCCTGTGCTGCCTCCCCCTTCCCCTCCCCCCAGCTCCTCTCTTCTGGGCTGTAGATCTGTACTATTGATGATTTTTACTTATCCAGGATTAGGGGATCCCAGAGGATAATGAACCCAGTAATGGGAGGAATGACAGCCAACCCCGATAAAGCTCTCTCTTTCCCCAACCTCTGTGCCTCACCTGAAAACGAGTTAGAATCCTCCAGGGCCTATGGGACAATATGTGGGTCCTCTCCCACCTCCCCACCCCTACGTTACTCAAATCTCCTCTCTCCTGCAGATGCTCCCCTCAGTGCCCTGGGCTGCCTCCCAAAGGAAGCCTGGCGGTATGCCCAGCTCCCCTGGTGGGGCCAGGGACCAGGGGCCAGAGATGATGGTTGGTCAACAAATAGCCTGATTGAGGATCAGACAAAGTACTGGGACTGAGGTGGGAGGTGGTGCAGGATAGATTCTCCCTGGGGACTGTTTCTGGTGCCCAGAATTGGGATCAGGTCCCTGCCAAGGGGGCCGTGCCCAGGACGGCTGCCTCAGCTCCTCTGGCAATGGGTGGGCTTTGGGTCCTGGGGGCCATGTGAAGGGTCTTTGTCTCAGTGCAAAAAGGCTTGGCTACTGAGCATGTCTCGTGGTGCTTGTCTGGGCCAACCCCTGGCATGTAGCCTTTAGCCTCAGGACACTTCATGTTCCTCTTTGGGGAATGGGGGTGGGGAGAGAAGAATATTTGCATAAACTTTTCAATATCCTCTACTATCCAACTCCACCCTACCTACCCAGCTTCATTCTTCAACCTCCTCAGTATGCATGCACCCTTTGCTACAGTCAGACAATAGTATAGTGTGAGACAATGCTGGAGTCATGAAGATTTGGATTCAAATCCTGCCTTAGACATTAACTGTGTGACCTTGGGCAAACCAGTTAACTCCTTCGGGCCTATTTCCTCGTCAATTAAATGAAAGGTAGGATTCAATGACCTCTAAAGTCCCTTCCAGCTCTGACTCTGTGATCCTATGAACTTGTAACCTTCTAACCTTTGCTCTTGACATCCCCCCCTCTGGCTCCCCATCTACAAAATGTAGCTGGTGAGCTGGATGAAAGGTCCTTTAATTATTATCCATGATACTTATATAGCACTTTCATTGTGAATTATTTTCACATCTCATCTCTCATTTGAGCCTCACAATAATTCTGAGAGCTAGGCAGGGCATGCATTATTATTCCCATTTTACAGATGAAGAAACTGAGGTCACACACCTAATGAATGGCAGAGCCAGATACCTCCTGACACCTACGATGCTATGATTTTGTTTCCTGGGTCTTTCCTTCCTTCCCCTATTGTTCCACTCCCTCCTATCCGACACAGACTACAGGGTGAGCAGGAACTGAGGGGACCAAACCTTATCCTGGGAAGTTGCTATGGCAACAGGGACTGGCTGGGACCTCAGGGAAAGCAGGGTGGTGTCAGGAAGAGGCAGAAACCACCAGCCATAGGACTGAAGAAAACAGAAGCCCTGTTTCTTTTCCCCTCTCCTCACCCCTTAAAAAAAAATACTTGGAAAGGAAATGTTAATGGCCTGGTGTCTAGCCCCATCAAGCCGAATCCCCAAAGTTCTGAATTCCTCAGTGACTAGGATAACATTTGGGTTCTGTAGAGATATGACGTGACTGGAGATGAGGTTTCTGGGACTCAGCCAGGAGAGGGACTGCCTTTGTTGAGGAAGGGGTGGTGGCTCTTGGGAGGCCTACTGATCCCCAAAAGTCCAGACCTCAGGGTATTATCTCCAAGGTCTCATGTCCCTGCTGGTCCCTCAGAAAGCACTAACAGAGCCAGCTCTTCTCTCCACCATCAGCACCTGAGGGAGCTCCCCTGCCTCCAGGCACAGGGGCTCTGACCCCTCCCCTCAGCCTGGGTCAAGGTGACTTCAACTGCTTCCTCCCTTCCTGGGGGCCAGGACCTGTAATCCTGAGCTCCCTCCTACATTGGGCCTCTTTCCTAGGCTAGGTGGTGAGGCCTGGGTAGGGATGAGAGTGTCTTCCTCGCAGAGGTGATTGCAAAGAGCCACTGCCCATAATAACCAACCTCTGGTTACTTCACAGGACAAGGTACCTCTCCCCTGAGTGCCAACCTCAGGCTGTGTACAGGGGGGAGGAGAAGAGCCCTTGGGGAGGAGCAGCTAGGCTAAGTTTTCTTTGTTCTGTGGGGATTCCAGCTCTGGCTCACTCTCTGAATTACTAATAGACTCTTAAGTCAAGTTCTTTGTTGGCTCTCTGGGAAGGCGAGAGCTATGAGAGGAAATTTAGGTGGTGTAAAAACACAAAATATTAATAAAATTTATTTTTAAAAATTGATTGATAAGTCCAAGGAGCCATTATAATGGCATAAAACTAATGCCATTAGGCTCCTGTGCTCCTCATGGAAAGCGGTCTCAAAAGTTTATTATTATATATTACTGGAAGCTTGGTGGCACAATGGATAAAGTGCTGGACCTGCAGTCAAGAAGGTGAATTCAAAGCCTTCCTCAGACACTTACTGTGTGACCCTGGTCAAGTCACTTAGCCTGCTCAATTTCCTCATTTATAAAATGGGGGTAATAATATCACCTTAGGCTTGTGTGAGGATAAAAAGAGGCAATATTTTAAAAGTGTTTTGCAGACCTTAAAGTACTTTGTAAGTGCTAGCTATTATTATTCTAAGTTTATGGAACATTTACTAAGTAGGGCCCAAGATTCTGCTATACTGGGGGCAAGGAGAGGGGAGGAGATAGAGAAGACTATGAAGAAATGTTCTTTGCTTTTGGCTTACTCTGGTTGGGGGGATGAGACACACATACACAACCCACTTACATATCATATATCACATATCCAGCAGCAAATATATTTATGAAGCACAGTAAGTGCTCAATAAAACTTGTCCATTGGCCCTGAATAAATTACACCTTTCAGTGTCTTGTTGTTCAGTTGTTTCAATCGTGTCTAACCCTTCATGATCCCATTTGGGGTTTTCTTGACAAAGATATTGAAGTGGTTTACCATTTCCTTCTCCAGCTCATTTTGCAGAAGAAGAAATTGAGGCAGAGTTAAGTGACTTGCCCAGGGTCACACAGCTAGGAGGTGTCTGAGGCCAGATTTGAACTCAGGTCTTTCTGACTCCTGGCTCATCACTCTATGCACTGTGCCATGTACTGCCCTTCAGTGCCTCTGTTTTTCCATTTGTAAAACAAAAGGTTTTTGTTGTTATTGTTAAAAATGGAAAAACTAATGGACTTTAAGTCAGAAGACCTGGGACTGAGTCCCCACTCTGTTGTCTATCATGGAGCCTGGATCCAAAGCTGTAAAAGACTTCAGAGGTCATCTAGCATAATCTTCTCATTTTGCAGATAAGCAAATTAAGGCACACAGAATTAAAGTGACTTGTCCAAGGTTGCACAGGCAGTAAGCAATAGAGGCAGGATTTGAACCTAGGTCTTCTGACTCCAGAGCCAATGCAATCAATCAGAGAGCCTTAATTGCCAGCCATCATGTTAGGCACCTTAGGGCATAGAAATATAAAAAGGAGACAATGTTTGACCTCAAGGAAATTACATTCTATTGGGAGAAATAAATCACCATTCGGCCCTTTGAGGCTTAGTTTCATCATCTATCAAATGGGAAGAATAATAATTGCATTCTCTACCTCCTGGGGTCACTAGAAAGAAAGCACTTTGTAAACCTTTAGGAACTCTAGCAGCATGAACTGTTATTGTCATTAGATGGTCTCAGAGGTCTGCCCTGAGTCTGAGAGTCTAGGATTCTAGGATTGATTGTGTTACATGGGCTTGTCTCTCTGGGGCCCAGGGCCCAGATGGGGTCAGTGCAGCTGAGACCAAAGCGAGGTGTGAGGCCTCCCTCCACAGGAATAGATCAAAGCCTCTCCATATCTTCTCACCCCAGGCGACTCTTATTCATTCATGTCTTTTCATAAATCCTCTATAGAGAATCCTCCCAACTCAATGGACACCTTCTGCTACTTCTTTTCATATCTTGGCGGGTACCAGTGTAGCATTCAGGCTGTCTATCTGCTGCCTCTCATTCTCACTACATGACCAAGCTGACTTTTCTGGTTGAGCACCTCCTTCGTGATGTCTTTTCTTCCACTTCTTGCACTCACCATCATTGATAATATGCTACAGCCTACTTAAAGCCCACTATTTATCTTTCCATTGCCATATATTCATACACACACACACGTACATCTATACATGTATATAAAGTGGTGTCAAAACCATATATATGTATATAAGTGTACATATATACAGTTTTAAAAATGTATATAGTATATTAAATATATAGTATATTTGGAATATATCCATATATAATATATTTAGAATATATAAAATATATTTGGAAATTAAGGTGATATCAAAACTATATATGTATATAAGTATATATATGCCTATATAGTATTTTGAATATTTAATATAGAATATTTAATATACTATAATATAGTAAATATAATAATATATTCGCATATATACATATTTGGAAATTAGGGTGATGTCAAAACTATATATAAAAATATATATACATTTATACATATATATATAGTTTTGACATCACCTTAATTTCCAAATAAAATTTTCTTCTTCCCCTCCCATCCCCTGCAAACCATCTCTTGTAATAAAGAATAAGAAAGGGGTAAAAAGCAATTCAATGGAACTAACCAACTCATCAATTGAATCAGATTAGTGGTCCACACTTATAGCCACCCTACCCCACCCCCCTTCTACAAGGAAGGGGAGTGAGCTCATTATCCTTAAAAAAAAAGCCATGAATGGTTTTTTTCTTTTTTCCTTTTTCTTTTTTTACATAACTATCATATCCCAATGATGCTCACACACCAACCCCCCCCATAGAAACTTCCTATGTAATACTGAAGTATAACTAAGCAAAACAAACCAACTGGTTGTCTGTGTCTGACAAACTATGTTTCATTTCTTTTTTTTAATTAAATTTTTTTCAATGAACACCTTCCCCCATTAAAAAAAAGAAAAACAAAACCCTTGTGGCAAATGTGCTAAGTCAAGCAAAACAAATCCCCACATCGGCTATGTCCAAAAAATATGTCTCATTCTGTACCCTGAGTTCATCCATCACCTCTTTGTCAGGAGGTTGGTAGCGTGCTTTTTCATCAGCCCTTTGTAATCATGCATGCTCAGATATTGCACTGAACAGAGTTCTAAAGTCTTTCAAATTTTTTACAATTGTTGACATTGTGTAAGTTGTTCTTCTGGTTTTGCTAGTTATCCTCTGCATCAGTTCATACAAGTTTTCCTGAGTTTCTATGAAATCATTCCTTTCATCAGTTCTTATGACACAATAGTACTCCTTACATTGAAAAAAATTATCTCTTTGGGGCTATAGGCCTAGTACTGGGTATGCAGTTTAGTGGCTTTTTGACCATTGTTCCAATTTGCTTTCTAGAATGGCTAAACAATTCACAATTCCGCCATTGGTACATTAATGTGTTGATTTTTCTACTAATCTTCCAATATTTTCCATTTTTGTCAACTTTGTCCATCTTATGGGTATAACCTATGCTTCATTTTGTAGCTATAGCACACCAATTCTCCATGGAGAATAGGGAGGGATGTAATACCCATCAGTCCTGTGGAGTCAAGATTGCTCACTGTATTACTAATCAGAGTTCTGATGCCTTCTTCCCCCCCACATCATATTAGCCATGTTGCAAAAACAAAACAAACCTTGCTCCCCCTTCCTCTCCCCAATGCAAGAAAAATAAAGTAAGAAAAGTATGCTACAATCTGAGCTCTGAGTCCATCAATTCTCTCTCTGGAGGTGAATAGCATTTTCCATCACAGGTCCTTTGAATTGTCTTGGATCACGGGATTGCTCAGAGTAGCTATGTCTTTCATAGTTGGCCATCCTTTCAATATTGCTGTTACTGTACACAGTGTTATCCTGATTGGGCTCACTTCACTTTGTGATGCCTTCCTGTTAACACTTTTTCTTACTTTAGCAGTGTCAGCATAGATTCTTCTCCTGGTTTCTTTTAAACTAACATTTCAATCTACAAACAAAAACAAAAAAGAGGATAGCATGTGAAGCTGTGACCTTCTATTCTGTGTAGTTTGATTTTTTAGTTGCATATGTTCATGGTGAGAACAAACCCCAAAATCTGAAATAGTTTTAGAAAGAATTTTATTAGGTGTGGCTCCTTTCTTGAGTCTTTGTGAGGTTACCTTATATGTAGAGTTCAGACAAAGGAGTAAGGACATTTGATTGATTGGCCTCACATAGGCAGTAGGCAGTTTCAAGAGAAGGGCAGTTTGAGATGTATAAACATTCAAGTTTGGGGAACCCAAAACACAAGCTTTGGGTGGACCTAACACAAGATCTGGGTGTGATCTAAGCCATCCAGCTTCCCCAGAGCCTCTCTGAGGTCAGATTGATCTTTACAGTAAGCTTTTGGATTAGACAATTTCTAGCCACAATTTCTAGCTAAGGTTCAAACAATATTAATAAAGGAAAAATAATAAAATATTATCCTCAGACATTAAATTTGACAAAGGAATAACAAAATTGCTTTGAATGTCTTTTTGCTTTTTTATTCTATGTATATAAAAATGTTTTATTGATACTCTTTTGCCCTACATCAATTCATACAAATCTTCCCAAGTTTCTCTGAATTCTTCATAGTTATAATTTCTTACAATGCCATAATATCCTATTCCATCCTTACATCACAATTTGTTTTGCCAGTCTCCAATTGAGATATCCATTTTGCTTCCATCTCTTTGCTACTGCAAAAAGTACCAATTTAAATATTTTGTGCACGTGTTTCCTCTGGTCTTTGACTTCCTTGGGATGAATGCCTAGTAATCATTATAGCTGGACCAGAGGATATATACAGTTTAGTGACTTTTCTAGTATAATTTCATCTATTAGTCTTTGATTTACTCATAAATTTGATTCTATCATGTTATCCCAAAACTCACAGCATCTCAGGGAGAATTTTTAGGGGGAAAAACCTGTGATTTCATCAGTGTAGGGTGCTCTCAGTAAGGAATTTCTCTACCATTGCAAATCGGCACCTTCTCTGAGATTGAAAGTCTTAAGAGTTGCCCCGGGCACTGAGAGGTTGGGAGTTGCCCAAGGTCTTGCCACTAGTATGTGTCAAAGGAGGAACTTGAGCCTAGATCTTGTTGACCTCAAGGCCAGCTCTTTATGCATTGCACTTTGCTTACTATGCTGCTTCTCAGTGAGAATATTGGTGTTAAAAAGATGGGATTTTGCAGCAATTCACAATTTGGGGTCGTTGAAAGTGTTTCATTATTTTCCAAATTTGATCCAAAACACTTTCTCATACTATTCAGTTTTGGGTAAGTTTCTTTTCCATCTATAGTATCTGTCTATGACTTCTGTGTGTCTGTCTATTTATTTATCTCTCTAATCTATGTAGATTAACTTGATAGGTTGCTTATCCAGCTGCATGTCTGGGTTACAAATGTTTTTCATCCATTTTGTTTTTCCACTGTAGATGATTAGACTGATTTCTTTCTCATTGCTATAGATTTACCGAGGACGCTTTGTAGTGTTTGGGTTTTGATGCAATTAATACAATTTTATTTGTGAATAGGAGTAGAGGGAGAACTTCATTCCTAATATGGAATTCTTTCATTTGACCTCTGTGATAGATGTCTTCCAAGACACAGGCAAATCTTATGTGAGCCTATGTCTCCCCAAACTGTACTTCATTTGATGTCAATCCTTAGGCTGATATAACAAAAGCCTACATTTTATAGGACAATTTGAGATGACAATATGTAATGATGTACTATAAAGTAGAAAGCAGAAAAAGATTGAGATGCCAATCCTTGTTATTGTATCTCTTGCCTCTGGGCCTTGGTCAGTGACCCCCACAGCTGGAATGTGCTTCTTCTTTACCTCTGTTGCATAGAATCTCTGGCTTCCTTCAAAGCATAGCTATGGTGCCACCTCCTGAATGAAGCTTTTCCTGATATTGCTAGTAATTTGTACTCTCACCATCTTCAAATTACTTTGTATTACTTTGTACTTACTTGTATACATGTTCTATCCCCACAGTTAAAAATACATTCCAACTGGGACTTTTTTTTTTGTCTTTGTATGTCCAGTACCTCCCACATAATATGCAATAAGTCATTGTTGGTTGAATTGAATTGGTGTGCATTGGTTTACCCCTGCCAATTACAAATCCACTTACCTGCCTTTTGGTGTCCTGTGTTACCTCTGACTTCTCCTTTGAAATGTACAGGAGCTCCAAGAATTTCCGGCTATTCTTATTGTTCTCTCCTTCTCTCCATCCCACCACATAGGGAAGATTCATTTCAGGTTCTTCAAAAATTGCCGGTCATAAAAACCAGGGCTCTTGTTCATTTCACAGTTCCTCCTGGTCCAGTGTCCATCAAGTGGTGGACTGAGTGTCTATCTGGAAAATGCTGCAGTGACAGAAGATTGGCACCTAGGGTAGAGTAGCCCTTCAGTTGGCTCTGTCTGGGCTTGGGATCCCCTCCAACTATGCAGAGGTGAGTTGATGTCCCTTTCTCTCCACCTGATCCAGGCTGGCCAAGGCAGGCATTCTCAGACTGAAGGGCACCCGCATGGTTAGTAATTGGAGATAACGAACATTGGGAAGATATGTTGGAGATAACAGTGATTGTATAAAAGAGGTGGATAGTAAGTTGAGGGTCAAATGGGATCAGACAGGCACCATTTCTTGGGTGAGAGAAGCTCTCTGAGGTCCTTATGGTAAATAGTTGGAGGGCAACCTATGCAGGGGCAGGAAATGAACTGGGACGTCTTGGGGGTGGGTAGGAAAAGGTATGAGATGGAATTCAATGGAGATGATAATAATCACTAGTCTTTATATAGTGCTTTGAGGTTTGCAAAGTGCTTTACAATATTATCTAATTTTATCCTCACAACAACCCTGGGAGGTAGGGGCTATTATCAATTCCCATTTTACAAATGAGGAAACTGAGGCAGATAGAGATTAAGTGACTTACTCAGAGTCACAACTCTAGTAGGTGTCTAAGGCTGAATTTAAATTCAGGTCTTCCTGACTCTGAGTCTAGTGCTCTAATCATTGCATAACTCTTATTTGTTCCTCTTCCAGCATGCCTAGGAACATCATCGGGCATCAGGTAGGCTGGATGGGCACCCAGAGTCCTAGAGGAGCTACTGCTCCTAGTGTCACACCCAACCCTACCCAAAACCTCAGTGCCCCTCTTGCCAAAAGTTCCTGCCTAAGACTAATGCTCACAATGAATCTAGAGACCTCACCATGGCTAGAAATCTTTTCTCTTAACCTTGTCCTAGACTTTGGTATTCTCCTTCAATCCAAAGCTTCCTCAATGAGAATAATAAGAACAACTTCCACTTCTAAGTATGGTGCTTTAGGGTTTGCAGAATGTTCTATATCAGTTATCTCAAATTCTCCTTACAGCAACCCGCTGAGGTAGGTGTTATTATCATCCCTGTTTTACAAATGAGGAAATGGAGGCCTGAAGTGGTAACGTGACTTGTCCAGGGTCACACAACTAGTTAATGTCTGAGGCAGGATTTCCAGATTACAAGTTTATGCTACACTACTCCCTTTCCTTACTCTTAGGTAAGAGTCAATTCTGTATCCTCCAAAATATAGATCACATTGTCCTCATTTAAAAAAAATCCTTAGGAAAGGATATTTTATAGCTCTTCTTGGAGATGGTTTACAGTTTCTTATGACATTCAAGGGCAGGAAAAATAATAGCAATAATATGATGAATAATATCTGGCATATAGTGTAGTATACATAGTGTATACATACATATAGTGTATGTCTACCTACTTAGTGCCTAAACTTTATTCCTCACGCTCTGACTATTCCTGGGTTGGGTCTAGGTAATAACCTGTGCCTTTTAGGTCCAGGTATACACCCAGTTCTTATCCCTTAGTGATTGGGAGGACCAGACCCAGATGACATGCTCCACCTGTCACTTCCTGCCTCCACCAAGTCTCGGGGAGTTCACCAGCTCTGTAAGGGGCAGTTCAAGGTCATAGCTCATGACTCTTCTGAGTTACCTAGCAGGTCTTTAACCCCATCCCACCCTCTTCCTCTTTAAGAGATGACAGATGGGCTAAGGAATCCTGTAGATAAAAATTGTACAAAGAATGGGGATAGAGGTTACAGGTTGGAGCAGGCTTCAGCATTTGAGGGTGGGGATCTCTGTGAGGACCCCCATGGCCAGAGTTGATGGCAGACAGTGTTTAGAGAGTCAGACCTGAACTTGGGTTTAGGTATGCCTGTTCCTAAGAAATTATTGGAGGTTTCTCCAACAGATTTCATAATCCAAGGATAATTCCCCTCCCCTCCCTGACTTCTCTGTTCCTCTATGTCCATATTTCTTTTAAAAATTAGGTTTTGTAGTTGGGTCCCCATCTATGCTCCTCTAGGTGCCTCTTTACTCATCATCTCTTTCCATTTATTTTCACCCTTGTACCTCTGGTTGTTTCTCACCCCTTCTGAGTCTCCTTCCTTCCCTGTCATAGCCTTCCTCAGTCTCTCCCACTCTGAGTCTTTGTGCTTATGTCTAGCTCTCTTCTATTCTGAATCTCTGTCTGTCTCTGGGCTCCTCTTCTCTGGTTCTGTTTCCCTCTCTAGCTGTCTCTCTCCTCGCTTTAGGTCTCTCTGCGTCTGTCTCCTCCTGTGTCTCCGTCTCCCTCCACGCCCTCCTCGGGAAGGGAGAGAAGGAAGGAGATACCTTGTCGGACTGCCCCAGACCTGGGTACCTACGGCTGCCACTCTCACAGCTCCCTCAGCGTGGCTGGTCCTGAGGGGATCGGGGAACTGGCGCCGGGAGCCCCGAATCCGCCTTCCCCCACGAGGGGAGTTTTCTCCTGCTTCCCGCCTCCCCTCTCCCTCCTCCCTCATTCATTTTCTTAAAAAGGGCTAGGCAGCTCTCCCTCCTTCTTTCTCCCAGCCTTGCTCTGGGGCTGGGATTGGCTGGGCGGCCCCTAGTTCTGACCTGGGCACCCAGAGAAGGTGCCGATGCTCTTAGCACTTTGCACACACTTCTTGGAGCCTCCTGGCAGAGGGGTTTGGCACCCCAGCTCCCTGCCTACTACTGTGCAGGGCTCAGGCGACAGACCGACAAACGGACCCACCGACCGACCGCTGCCTTCCCACCCTTCTACCGACTGCAGTCTTCTTCCCTTCCTCCCTCCTTTCCTCCCTCCCTCCCTTCCTTCTCCTCCTCGACTCCTCGGTCCCCTCCCCCCACTCCCTTTCCCGACCCCCCCCTTCTCCTTTCTCTCCTTCTGTATCCTCGATCTAGAGCAATCTCCTGACACCTGAGGGAAGTGCTGAGGAGAGCTGAGCAGCCTAGGAGAAGAAAGAAGAGGGGGGAAGTGGAGGGGCTGGGTGCCGGAACGGAGGGGCTGAGCCCCCCAAGCACGGGCGGGGCTGCTGCTTCTTCCGCATGGTTCCTCGATGAGGAAGCCATCTGAGCTCGGGCAGCATTGGAAGGAGAGTCTGGGACTCTGGTGAGTGTGAGAGGCAGTGCTGGGCTCTCCCCCTGCCCAGGGGACTTGGTGGGTGGCTCCAGGCACTCTCGTGGTTTGGTGGATGGAGGGGGCCGAGTTGGTGAGAGTCTGCTGTGTCCCCTCCTGCCCAGGTTGGGACGGTTGAGGTAGCCTGTGCACCCCAAGAGCTGAGGTCCCCGCCCCCCTTGGCCTGGGGAGGGGGCACGCAGAACCAAGACTGGGCTAAGCAGATACCCACGACCCACTGGAGATCGATGGACGGAGGACGCATCCATGAGCGAGACCGTCCAGCCTGGGATGGACTTAGGGGACTGGCTGTCCTCTTCGGGTTGGTCCTATTGAGATCAGGACATTTTACCCCGAGTGTCTGATAACAAAGCTACATTTAGAGATCAATCCGGCAGTGGCTATAGCATCCCAATGACGTGGTTGTCATGGAGATGGTACGGGGAAGCTGGAGTGATAGGAATACATCTGGACTGGAGATGGGCTTTGCTAGGGAGTGATGCTCTGTACCCGCCCCCCATCCCCACCTACCCCACCCCCCCAGGTCTTTTTGTCTGGGTGAGGTGACATATTTGTTCATCTCTCCATAAAACAATAAAACCCCACAAAGCCTGGTCTAGGGGGTTTCTCGTTACTTTGAGCTTAACTGAATTGTTCCTTCACCATTGCTCTCAGCTTCTGTTCAATATGCTTTCTTGGTTTTGTAAAAACTGGTTCAGGAGGAGGAGGGGAGGCTGGGACAGTTTGGCCTCCAGAGGCAGGGGCTCTTTGGTAGGGAAAGCTGCTGGGGTGAATGGGATGGGAGTAGAGAGGTGTCTCTCTGGCCAGGATGATTTTCACCCAGAAACTGCTTTTTACAATTTATTTCTGTTTTATTTTCCTTAACTTTGATGGCCCTGGCCTGGCCACAGGCTCTCCTCAGGCTTTGGCTGACCAAGGAATAGCACTAGTGGGGGTGTGGCAGGTGCAAAGGAAAGACTGGAGGCATATAATGGCCAAGTAGGCTGGCAAGAGGAGAAGGGTCCCTGTGGCTGGTCCACAGAGGCAGACTGGGTTGGGGGCTCAGGCTTCCATGTGTAGTCCTGGGAGCTGATTCTTTGGCCGATCCACAGCTAGTTTCCTCTTGTTCTTTGCATCCTGGGTTTGGCTAGAGAGTATCCTATCTGCTTTGCTCCTCTCTCCATCCTCACATCTCTGCCCAGACCTGGGTATGAAGGAACTGTCAGTCAATATGAGGGCAGGGAAGAAATGTGTGTGTGTGTATTTTGGGGAGTACATTTTTTTAAGGATCCTATGTCCCCCTAGGGCAACCCCTGCCCAGCTCCCTTTGTTTTGGCTGTGGCTTTATTGTAGGGGATTGACCTGGCAGAAAAACCCATCAGTATGAAAGAGTTTCCATGAGATCTTTGCAGAATTGGGTCTAAAACAGGGCTGGGCTTGTTCAGTAAGGTTTCTGGGAAGTGGGGGTGAGGAGCTCAGAGATTAGCTGAAAACTGACTGGATATTCCTGGGTTCTTATATTGCAGTCTGGGCTGATGAGGAAGGCAGGGTCACTGAGGGTAGTGATGGTAGTCCATGAGCTGGGCTGTGGAAGTCAGACCTTGGAAGCCAAAAAATATTAATAGAGGGTCCTCTGGGTAGAGACTTAGGTCTAGTGGAGTCCAGCCCGTCTAGTACAGGTCTAAGGGACATACTGTGGCTACTGCCATGAGAAGTTTAATCTCTGAGAGTGTGCCCTCTTCTTATGAATCTTCCCTCTTCACTACTCTTCTCCTCACTGCCCCTACTGGTCTCTGCCCCCCAAACAAACCAAAAAACCTGACAGGTTCTGCCTTTGTGGTGGTTGCATTTGAGGATGTGATGTCCTCAGTAATTTGGTATTCTGGGAACCAAGTCTTCCAGATTTTTAGAAGAATGTAAGAGTTCTGCCACCTGGGGATATTGGAGCCCCAGCATTCCCATCTGTAAGTTGGACCATCACCGTTGTCCCATTATCCACCTTGAGCTATGTGCACCCCTTCCCCTCACCCACCTCAACCTGGATCCAAAAAATCCTCTGGGGTCTTGGGCTGATTTCAGATTTCAATCCTGGAGTGGGCCCAGAAGCATCAGCATGTGGTGGGTAGTGGTGAAATCTAACCACCAAACAAATTATAGCAACAGGATGGGTTTGCTGCCCACCAGGGGGAGAGGAAGAGAGAGTGCTGTTACTGCCAAGGGAACAGGACACAGGCCATCTTCTCCCAGAATTCTCTAGGACACGAGAAAAGAGGGAATTCTAAATTGACTCACTTAATAGAGGAAATGAATCCCTCGTGAGGGAGGGGGCTTAATCCCTGGCTTGAGTCTGGTTGTTCTGGGCTAGTAGATGAGGTCATTCTGACAGCTGTTTGATCTTCCAGTCCTTCTTGGCTTTCTCCTATTCATGATCTCCAGATCCTCTTTCTGTTGCCCTTGTGATGTTACAATCTCACTGGTAATATGGCCTAGGGGCTCTGCTTGGTCTTTGGAGAAGGTGCCTTTGTTTTTCTCCCTCCCTCTCAGTATCTACTCCTTTCTGTGTCTCTGTGTGTATCTCTCTCTCTATTTCTGTCACAGTATTTGCCTCTGTCTTTATCTCTCTCTCTGTCTTCGTCTTGATAGGAAAAACTCTTTAGAAACATAGGATTAAGAGCTGATCATCTAGCCCAACACCATCATTTTACAAATGAGGAAACTGAGGATATTAAATGACTTATATGTAAACCTAAAGAGATAAGTTTGATGTAACATTGGGAAATAGTGTTAGACAGAAGGAGGGACTGTTGCTTATGAGGAATGGGAAATAAGAATAGGTAATGAGGGAAGGGAGACTGGGACCTCCCCTTCTCTGGGAATATGGAAGAAGAGGATTATCCACAATTCTGTCTGGAGAATACTAGGGCAACTGAGGAAGAGGAGGCCAAGTGATGGGCCCAGGATTGCCAGGCAATTCAGTCAGTCAATTAGTCAATCAACAAGCATTTCTAATGTGCCAAGCAGTGGCTTCATCAAATTAGGGCCCCTGTATTTGGGTTTCCAGTCTTCCTCTATCTCCCCTTCCCAGAATATCTCCTTCGGAGTTCCTTGCCAGAATGGGGTTTTCTGAGACACTCTTCCTCCAAGTGGCAGACGACGCTCGAGACACTTCTCCAGATGGCCTTTTCCAGGAAACTGTTGTGAGTGGTGTCTTATGTTTTGAGAGTCCATATTTAGCCCAGCTTTTTGTGCGTTGCAGACACTCATTCTGTTATTCCCTCCCCACTTCCAAAAAAGTTTTTATTTGTTGCTTTCTTGAGATCTTCAGAGGATGTGGCTGCCCCCTGAGAGAGCCCTTCCCTTGTGCTGGACCCTCAGAGAAACCTGGTTTTTTAAGGTTGCTTGCCTCCCCCTCAGAACAGCCTTCTTCCCAGGATAGAGGAAAGGCTAACAGAGCTCCTTCCAGCCTCATTAGTGCCTCTCACCTCAGTCTGGCTTTCCCCCCTATCTCCTTAGGCTTTGGCATCAGGCTGGCCCTCAGCAAAACTTACAGGCTTTGCTCTTAGTGGTTCTCCTCAGCAACCCCTCGCTTCTAGGTACTTGGTACCTTCATGCAGCTCCTGAATACACTACCGTGGCCTCAAGGCCACATGTGGCCCTCTGGGTCCTCAAGTTCGACCCTTTGATTGAATCCAGTGAAGTTTGGCCTTGGCACACGTGTCCTTGAGGCTGCAGATTCCCCACCCCTGCACTAGATCTTCCAGGGAAGGATATTTTCATTTTCAAAGATTCTACCTTACAACATCTCTTGCATCTATCCCCTTTTCTCCACTTATGTGGTTATCATCCTGGTTCAGACCCTGGTCACCCCTCTTCTGAATTAGTGTGATAACCTCTTAACTGCTCTGATTTGCTTCTCGCTGCTTCTCTCTCTGATCCATCCTCCGTATTGCTTCTCAATCAATATTCCTAAAGCAGAGGCTTGCCTGTTACTTTCTTGTCCAAGAAACTTCAATAGCTCACGAATACTTCTGGGAAAAAGAATACAAATTCCTGTTTGACATTTAATGGCCTTCACAGTTTAGCTCTAGCATGTCTTTCCAAAGTGATTACACATATCTGCCTCTCATGCACTTGATATTCTAGTCCTACCAGCTTCCTCCATGTTACCGGCACATGACATTGCATTCAATTCTTGCCTTTTTGCCTTTGTTTCCCCTATGTCTAGAATGTTCTTCTTCACTTCCACCTCTAACCTAGCTCCCTTCAAAGCTCAGCTGGTGCCCCCTCCAATTTCTTCCAGTTATCAGTGCTCCCAATCCTTTTTACAATGTTGTATTTACTTATCTGTGTACATACCCCACCCCTGGATGGAATGTAATCTCCCTGAGGGCAGGAACACTTTTTTTTTTTTGTTCCTATCTCTGGATCTTTGTCTCACACAGGGTCTGCCACATAGTAGATATCTAATAAATGCTTGTTGAATTGAATAGAAAGATGACAGCAGAATGGGGCAGGGGGATAATGGTGGGGGATACAGAGGAAATGAAGTCCAAAGAAATGTTTCTAATGGCTGAATTTCAGGCTCCAGTTGGGGAGTTGTTTGTAGTTTAAAAATTGTGTCACATGAGCAGCTGCTGACTCTGGCTGTGCAAAAGCTGACCTTGTTCCTCTGGGTTTCACTGAGCTACTCAGAAGAAGGACCTTCCTGGGCAAGCAGAATGACCCAGAGCATCCATTTGAGCAGAGACTGAAAAGACTGAAGACTATAACCTTGGAAAAATGATTTCCCCTTTCTGGGCTTCAGTTTCCTCCATATCCTCATATAATGTGAGGGAATTGGGCCAGATGAACTCTAAGGTCCCTTGCCAGCTCTAACATTCAATGTTCCAAGATATAGACCCAGAGGGGAAGTAGCAAGAGCTTTTAAATTCAGGATGTAGGTGGAAGTGGGCTAAGAATGGGACCACAACTTGGTTCTCCACACCAGGAGGACAGGAAAAGAGACTCCCTTGAAGCTTGGGGATAGAAACTTTAGGATGAATCAAAGGAAATCTTTCACCAATAGGAAGTAAATTTTTGGAGTCTAATACCCCAAGTGGTGATATTGGTTTGGAATTAAAATAGGTCCAGGGATTCAGATATTCCACTATGGATCTGATGGATTCACTAATTCTTCATGGGCTTTGTCCCCAGCTCCTGTAGGCATGGTGTCAGTGAAGAGGTTATATCCTTTCATGAACCATTCCTCTGAATTCCCATTAGAGACAGTATTGGACTGGAAAGAGCTGAGGACAACCTAGCGTGGTAGTCCTTTTTTTTTTTTTTTGAGGCGATTTTATAAGTGACTTTCCTAGGGTCACACAGCGAGTAAGTATCTGAGGCTGGATTTGAACTTAGGTCTTCCTGACTCCAGGGCCAGTGCTCTATCCACTGTACCACCTAGCTGCCCTGTGATAGTCCTCTTGATAAATGTAAATTGCTTTTTAACATTACACTGTTGTTGTTTGTCCTTCATTCTTGAAGAGGACCATGATATCAGGAAGATGGCTATGACTTGCAAGTGAATTGGATTTAAATGAGGGAGGGCTGTGCAAAGTCACCAGCCTCATTTTCTCCTCTAGAGCCATCTGGGTCCAGTGGCAAGATATAGATCAGGATGAAGAGATGGCCTAGGAGGCAGTGGGAGACCTTGGCCTTTTTAAAGTAAGGTCTTTAACAGGTCTTAGTTTGACTGAGGCAACACCCATTCAGTGATGAAGGCTAGGCTGGACCACAGTGAGCTCTTTCATCCAGCACACTGTCAACTGCAACTCTGCTAGGATTATAGACTTTTGGAGCTAGAAGGGATCATAGAGGTCACCTTGTCCTCTTCTCATGCCCTTGGCAGCATTTCTGACAGGTTCATCTGGCTTCTGTTGGAACACTTTCAGTGACATAGAGATCACAACTCAGGCAGCAGCCCATTCTCCTTGACAGCTCAGAGTTCTTTATATTGAGCTGGTTTGCCTCCCTGTAATTTCCACCCGTTGGGCCTAGTTTTCACCCTTTTGATTAACATAGAAAAAGCCTAATCCTCCTTCCACAAGATAACCCTTCAGGTATTTAAAGATGGTTTATAGTCCTCTCCAAATCTTATTTTCTCTAGGCTAAGTATCCCCTGTTCACATGACATGATTTCTATACATTTCTGCATCTTAGTCATCTTCTCAGTATTCTCCAGTTTGTCTATATGGTACTCATTGACAGGCACATATTTCAGATGTGATTAGGCTATTAAAGTGTATAGTGGGATCTCCCTTGCTGTAGATACTATATTTTTATCAGTGTATTCTAAAATCAAGCAGCTAGGTGATAAGGTGGATAAGCACTGAGTCTAGCCTCAGATACTTACTACTTATGTGACCCTGAGCAAATCACTTTAAGTCTGTTTTCCTCAATTTCCTCATCTGTAAAATAAGCTGGAGAAGGAAATAGCAAACTACTCCAGTATCTTTGCCAAGAAAATCCCAAATAGGGTCATGAGATCCCATTTGTCATGATTGAAAATGACTGAATAACAACTAAACCCTAAAATCACATTAAGATTTTTTGTTTGTTTGTATTTTTAGCAGCCTCATCACACTATGGGCTTGTTTTCTTTTTCACTCCATGAAAAATTAAGGTGATACCAACAGGTTTTATACATACATACATACATACATACATATACATATATATGTATATAAATACACACACATGCACACACACATATATATTGCTTAAGCTATGCCTTTCCCATATCATCACACATTTTCTTTCAACCAAAATAGCATTTAGTCTTTTTAAAATTTTACTGTCTTAGCTTCACTCCATTACTCTACCTTATATCCATTTGAAATTTGATTCTGTCATCCAATGTGTTACTTATCTCTCCTAACTTTGTGTAATCTATGAATTTGATACTCATGCCATCAAAATTTTCATTCAAGTCAATCAATCCACATTTATTTAATGCTTACTACATGCCAGGTACTGTGCTCTAAACTGGAGCCATTGATATAAATGATGTCTGAGGACAGATCCCTGTGACCATCATTGAAGAATTCCCTCCAGGTTGATGTTCATCAACACTTTCCAAGATGATTGTTCAAGAAGTTAGTTACAAGTCCACCCAACTGTGTTATCAGGTTAGCATGATGAACTTTGTCCCATGCCTTGTTGACATCGAGATATTCTGTATCTGTGGTATGTCTCTGATCCATCCAATCAAAAAGGAAAGAGGATAGTTTGAAATGAAAAATATAAACTCCTCTGTTTGGTGTTTAAAGCCTTTCATTACCTGGTCTCTTCCTGCCTTTCCAGTTTGACTGTCCTCCACATGCTCTGCAATCCAGCTGCTCTGGTCTTTTTGCTGGTATGGTGTTATTTTGGCCATGGTGTGCCTTTGCCCTGGCCCCCACGCCTTCCTCTATGAAATTGCCTATCATGTACTCTGAATACACATGTTCATACATACATGTTTCCCCCATTAGAATGTGAGCTCCTTAAGGCAGGTACTTTCTTTTTTGCCTTTCTTTGCATCCCCAACCTTTTAAAAACTATATCCTTAGTACTTAGCACAGTCTCTGGAACTTAGTAAGTACTTAATACATGTTTGGTAGCTCCCTTAAAAAAACCCACCTTCGGGCTTCCCTGGCCTCCTCTAGGACTCAGCCCTAATCCCATTTCCTGCCAGAGTTCTTTCCTTGTCCTCTTCTCCCCTCTGCTCTTCTTCCTCCCTCCCTCTGCCCCATGCCTGTACTCTGGAATTACCACCCATTTACTCAGTATATATTTTGTATGTACATATTTACTTCTGCGTTGCTGCCTCCATTAGAATGGGAGCTCCTTGAGGTCAGAGGTGGTGTCTTTGTGTTTCTTTGAATATCCATCAGCTTAGTGCTGTGCCTTGCATGTAGTAAACACTAAGTATTATGAGATCCTGTAAGTATCTTCGGAATCACTAAAGAACGATTAAGTTACGTTAAATTTACATTATACTATAAGGGTCCATGATTTTTTTTTTTGTCCACAAATACTTCCTCCACCAATGGAAATTAGCTGAGTAGATTTTGTTTGAGAGTCTTTGAAGCTGAAAACTACATCAGCTTGTGGCCAACCCCTAAAGAGCTTCTTTGAATTTGTCCTTGAACAACAGACATATACAGTCTAGCACCAGGCCATGCTTAAAGTCTTTTCAGTTTGGTGAGACTTGCCATAAGTTGCAGTCTGATGCCAAGATTTATTTAGCATTTATTTACATCCTTCAGGACCTAACACTAACCTTTCCAAGTTTAGTCCACATTATTTTTCTTCAGATACTCTATTGTCCAGATAAATTGGCTTCTTGCTTTTCTTCATGTGTATTTCATCTTAGATGGCATATTCGTCTTAAATACTTTGGCCTTACAATGAGAAGATGCAACTCACTGGAAAAGACCCTGATGTTGGGAAAGATTGAAGGTGAAAGGAGGAGAAGGGGATGGCAGAGGGTGAGATGAATAGATTGTGTTATAAAAGCAATGATCATGAGCTTGGACAGACTTTAGGAGATAGTGGAGGATAGAAGGGCCTGGCATGCTATGGTCCTTGGGGTCACAAAGAGTTGGATGTGACTGAATGAATGAACAACAAAAATTTCATCTCCAATCTTCAGGTCTTACCCCAGTTTATTCTCTGTGTCTGGAATGCACTTCCTTCTCCGTACTCTTATCTTGCCTTTCCTCAGGGTCAAAAACCCCTCCTGCCCCTGCCAAAAAAAAAGTAGTCTCCCTTTCCCCTTCATTTCTCTTTGTATCTCTCCATGGGGCCTTGCACAGCAACCAGTGTTAATGGCATACCTCCAACTATAAGAAATCTCTCAGTTTTTCCAAAGCTCAATTCAAATGCTATCTCCTTTCCTGAGTTTACCATATTCTAGTGTCCCTCAAAAATTACCTTATATTGCTTTGGATATGCTTATTTGTGTACATTTGTCTCCCTCAATGAAATATAAGCTCCTTGAGAGCAGAGACTTTTGAATTTTTATCTTATCCTCAATACCTAGCACATTGCCTGGCTAATGGTAGGCACTTAAATGCTTGTTGATTGATTATCCATATCCTTTGAGAATCCAGGGTCATTTCCATGCTATGGTGAGGCATCAGAGTAGAATTTAGTGGGGTTTTATGTTAAGTGTATTTTATTTTATTCTGTTCTAATTCTCTGAAAATTTATAATCCATATATGTTATACATTAGACTTCTGTAGTAACCAGAATAGTGGTACTCAATTCTTGACTCTGCAAGATAAGAAGGTTTACTCCGTATGTAAATCAGCTGCTAAAATAGGCATATGGTCCATTGGATAGCTTAATAAAAATGATTTGGGGATTATCTGGTAGTTTGGATTAACTTGGATAACTGAGAGACAACTGCATCTGGAGTTAAGAGATCTTGAAGTCAGCAAATTTATGCAAAAGCTAAGCAACCGAGAATGCCCTGAATTATCTGGAGAAAAAGTTGTCTCTGTGTCAATGACAGGAGAGATATGGGAGATGCCAAGAAACGATAACCTTTGAGGAAGCCCCTTGAGAGTTTTAGTCATCAAATTGCCTGAGAAAGGAGGGTTATGCTGATTAGATGAAAATATTCATAAGGCCTCCCAGAATGTGGCTTTTGGGGAAAAAAGCCAAGAGGGAAAAGAAGCAAGAGGATATTTCCTTGGAATTATCTCACCCCCTTGGTCCTATAGTACTAGGCACCAGAGGGCAGTGACCAGGAGCTGGTGGAGAGAAATGGAAGTTAACTTGGCTCAAAGCTCTAGACATTGGAGGTAAGGGAAGCAATGAGTTCATCAAGCATCAGTGTTAGACCAATTAAAGCACATTCCATTAATAACCTATAATTTGCACTGACTAACAGGATCTTGTTACATGATTAACCATCCAAAAATTATACTGTTAACACCTCTTATCAGAGGAGCCATTGCCCATCCTAAGCATCTATCTCCTAACCCAGACGGAATAGTGAGTCTGTTCTGAGGGGAAGGCTGGAGGCCAGAATGGCAGGGTCCTGGTCTGGCTCTTTCTCCCCTTGTGAGAGGACACAGGAGTGTTCTATTCCTATGTAGCTTCCCCACCTCCCAGGAATATGAAGGAAATCTTCTGCCTGCCCAATACCAACTCCCTACCATCATGCTCTCCTGCTTGCCTTCCTTCCCTACTGCCACCCTCTTTCCACTATTATAGACCCAAGTCCCAAGTTAATGAAGTAGGTCTCATCTTCCTTTCCCTCCTCTTTCCTCCCCTCCTTTCCCTTCCTCTTCTCCTGACTAGATTCTAGATTCCTTGCTGGAAGGAAACTCAGAGACCATCTAGTCCAGCCTCTTCAGATGAAGACGCTGAGACCTGGGAAGGTGAATCAATGTGCCCAAAGTCACACTATCAATCAGTTAATCAATAAGCATTTATTAAACACTCCCTATGTGCCAGGCATTATGGTGAGCTCTGAGCGGTAAGCTTCTGAGTCAGGATTTATACCCAGGTCATCTGATTCTGAACTAATATTATTTTCACTGTACTAGAATATCTCCCAGAGCTTATGGCTTTAAGGTGAGAAAGGAAATTCTTGCTCCTTAGGGATGGGAGAAAGATACAAGAATGTGTGTGTATGTGGGGGGGGGGCGCTGAATGGTGAAGCTCCTGAAAGCTGAGAGACAGCCTCCAGTTTGCTTTGCAGACAGCCTTGCTTTAGATCAGCCACAAACACTAAGAAGGTACTGTTTGCAAGGCACCATGGAGAGATACAAAGAGAAATACAGGGGAAGGGGAGGCTATTTTTTTTTTCAGGGGTTGAGGGGAAGGGGTTGGCATTAGGGCTGGGAGAGGCAGGAGGGGCTTTAGTCCTCAGCAAAGGCAGAAGGATAAGGGTAAGTGGCAATGGCACAGCTCCCAGCTCCGGAGCCTGTTGTGGTTTTCCTTTCTCACCCCTCATTTACCAGCACTGGGCAGAGAAATGGCACAGGGGTAGGCCAGCTGTGACTGCTCCCTGAGGCTCTTGGCTTGTCCTGGATGGGAGAGGGGAAGGAAGAAAGAGTGAGGAGACTAAGGAGAGGGAATATTATACACTGATTCACAAACTGAACCTCCCTCTTGGGCCCTGGCCAGAGGTTACTGGTGCCAAGGCCAAAAACACACTGGGGCACTGAGAAGCCACTCTCTGGGGATGCCTTCCTCCCTTTCCACTCCCATTACATTTTCTACAGCTTTAAAAATGCAGTTTATGATGCACTTTTATGTATACATTTCATTATTTCATTAGGACACTCCTGGAATTTTTCTTCAGATAAACCCTATAATATTATAGTAAGTGACTTGCCTAAGGTCACATTGTTCTGGATAGTTTTCAGCACACCATCTGTCTCTGGGTTTCCCTTTGTATCTGCTTCCTGATGAGCAGGAAGGAGTGAGGTGGGGAAGGCTCTAGGGGGCCATTCCTGGTTTTGTTGGCTCCTGGTAGAGAGGTGTCCCATTACTCCCTTGTTTCTCCTCTCCTCCTCTCTCTGCTCCCTGTATCCAGAGTTAAACTCCATGCCACTTCTTGTCCTCTACTTCGCAAAAGCTACTGGGCTAGACTCTAAAAACTCTTATCCTGAGCCATCTGCCCTTGGCCCCATCTACTTCTCCCTTCTACCCCCGACCCACTCAGTTGCCTCTCTATTCTGTCCTGGAGGCTGGGGACATGGCCTCTGCTGCCTATGCCTTGGCAGAAGCTCAGCTTCCTGGTGCCAGCTGCCTTGGCCTCCCCCTCTGTGGGCAGAGAGGAAGTGACTAGGGGAGCCAGGGTTGGAAACTAGGCTTGGACAGCTGCAGTGCTCTCTGGGGTCTTGGGAGAGGGGGCAGAACAGCACTAGAGACACAGCTGCAGACATTGCTCAAACTTTGCAACTTCTTCTGGGTCTCAAAAGAGTAACTTCTATTCTTCAAGCTAAGCAGAAAACATGGAGGACACCAGATAAGGAGTCAAGAGACCTAAGTCCTAGTCTCTACCTTGCCACTTGCTAGTTGTGTGATAGTGGGGAAGTCTCTTTTTCTCTTTGTGCCTCAGTTTCCTCACCTATAAAGTGATAGAGTTGGGCTTAATGCTTTCTAACATCCCTTCCAGCTCTGACATTCAATTTAATTCCACAAAAATTTATGATACGCCTACAATGCGCCAGACACTATGCTGGATTCTGGGTGATAAGGATAAAAATGAAACAATCTCTACCCTCAGGCACCTTCCATTCTTGGGGTAGGGTATTGGTGTGTGTGGGGGAAACAACATGTATACAGATAAATAATACACACACACACACACACACACACATATATATATAGTATCATTTTTTTGAGGTAAAGACTCTAGCAAATGGAGGGCATCAGAGAAGGCTTTGTGTAAGAGGTGCTTCTTTAGATGACCTCAAAGGGAGACCAGAATTCCCAGAGTCAGAGATGAGAAGGAAAGAGAACATTCTGAGGGGGATAGGGGCAGGGGGAACAGCTTGTACAAAGGCACAGAGATGAGACATGGAATGTCATATATGGGGAACAATGAATAGGCTACAAAATCATTCTATGATTTCTTCAACTCTGGGAGCTGTGTCCCTCCTTGTTAATCCTCACTACATCCTTGTGGAATCAGGAGATCCATATAGTAACATTTCTATTTTAAAGAGCAGGTTACCAATTGTCAGTGATTTTCCTGAAATCATATAGCAAGTTTATGGAAATGTGAGGATGGGAAGCCAGGTTCCCTAACTTGAATCAAAGGTTCTACTTATCTGTAGTACAGCCTGATGAATTGGATACTTGGAAATATTAACTTCTTTTATGTGATCATGGTTCATATTCTAAGGCCACATTTCATAAAGGGCATCTGGGCTCACAGTGTGGGGTAGTGGATAAGGCACTGAATTTGGAGTCAGGAAGACCGGGATTCTAATCCTGCCTCAGAGAGTTACTAGCTTTGTGACCCTGGACAAGTGACTTAATCTCCCTGAGATTATTCCTTCATCTGTAAAGTGAGGGGAGTTGTACTCAATAGCCCACAGCTTCCAGCTGTCCCCATGGTCCCTATGGTCCCTTGTTTATAGGTCATAAATAAGGGGCACAGGCTGTGGTTTAGAGAAGCATGTTTCTGTGTCGAATAAAAACTATTCCTTTTAAGGGTCACAAAATTTTTTAATAGGATTGTAGGAGCTACCATAAAGTAGGACTACTTCCTCTCCTCTAGCCCACACTCCAATGCCATATCCAGGGTGCTATCTAACTCAATTTTCATACTATGAAATTTGAGGGGAAAGGGTAGAAGGCATAACGTTTGCTTTCTAGCACTGGCTCACTTGCTCCCTGGCCTTCTCTTTTCCTCTCTTGAAGGAAAACAGGGAAATCTTGGAAAACCCATTTAAACTGAGCCTCCTCCTGAATACAATATCCTGCAGAAGAGTTTTTCCCACCAAGGTGGGACTCAAGGTTGCAGTGGGAGTAGGGTCTCATCCAGTTATAAGAATCAGCCTTCTCTTGCTACATTTACCTTCTATAGACATGCTTCTGAACCTACATCTAGTCATGACTGCCCAGATCATCTCCTCCCTGCCCTTGTCTTTTGCTGCTTCATCATCTAGGAAGTGGGACATGTTCCCCCCCCCACCCCCCACACATACCCTTTTTCTCTAGTAGGGGAGGAGGAACCAAGTGAGACAGTGTCAAGGGTGAGAAGAGATATTTTCCAGCTGAGTTCAGGCAGTGCTCCTGAAAAGTTTCCCCAGGTAGACTTGGAGACTATTTTTAAATGCAGTATCTCAGCTGGGAGTGGTTTGCAAGTTTATACCTCAAGGATACTCACACTTAAATCTGGCCCCAAAATAACTAGCTCCTCCCACTGCCCTGGCCCAGCACAGCACTGAGCTAGGAGCTGTTACTACCAAAAGCAAAGCCCCTCTCTTGAGTCTTCCTACTTCATCTACTGGAGTTGGACTAGAGTTGGGGCAGGGGGGAGGAAGAAGGAAGTGAAGAGAAGTCAAATGCCCCACTTCCCAAACAAACACATAGGACCCACTGATGTAATTGTCTAAAAACCAATGAGTATGTATGTGTGTCCCTGGGTAGGGAGTGTTCTGAGTCTCTCTTCAGGTGGCCTCACATAGCAGCAGTCTGGGACACATTGTCTGTAAATCCAATTATTGTGGATCAAATTGCACTTAAAATTCATAGATAAAATTTAAACTTACTGCTGAAATTGTGCCGACATTCCAGAGTTGTCAGACCCATGTCTGGACAAACCACTGAGCTCATTGAGAAATCATATGACTTTGAGCAAGTCACTTCCTTTCTCTGGCCGTTAGTCACCTCTTTAAAATGAGTGTTGGGCTAGATGATCTCTAAAATCTTTCCCCCATGACACTCTGTGATTCTCAGATCAAAAATTCCCCTCCAATGGACTGGTAGATGTCAGGAGGGTCCCTGTGCACTTGCTGGGGGGAGAAATACTTTTTTTGAGCTGGGAAAGTTTGAATGGGGAACAAGAGTGACTGATATTCTTCACTTCTATCATAATTTCCATTTGCAAGGCCCCTTGAGAGCTGAACTGTAAGGGGCTAAGATGATGCTAAAGCAGAGGTGTCAAACATGCAGCCATTTTGCTGCCTGTAACACTCCCCCAAAAAGATTAAAATGTAAGAAATATTTAAGGAAATACATAAAAATACAATAGAACATCGATACTATTACCATATGATTTTCTAAGTCAGCCTTCAGGGATCCTTATGTATGGTTTGGTGGCTCCTATTTCTATTTGAGCTTAACACCACTCTTCTTGAGTTCAGGGTCTGTCATGTGGATGCTAGGGCAGGCACGATTCCCTAGAGTAGGATAGGGCCTGTCTCTGCTGAATCTGTTCAGGACCTCGGACAGATCTCTGCACAGCTGGGCTTCCCCATAGGGGCCAGGGCAGCCAATTCCGCATTTGCTTTATGCAGGCCCATTATCTTCATTGCAGTTTATACCGTAACCACTACTCTTTTTTTGATTGTTCATTTCCTCCTATAAAATAAGGGCTTAGTTGACATAATTGCTATCTCCATAAACTTACTCTAGAATACAGGCAGTGGTCCTTTGGAAGTGAGGAGGGAAGAAGGTTCGAGGTTACTAAATAATTACCTCTTTGACTCTTGGGGAAAGTGAGTTGTAAAGAGGGTAAGGTGAGAGTCAATCTTTCCTTAGTCTGGTATTTGGTAGCAATCTAAGAAGTAATGTTGTTCACCCCATTACAGAGTTGAGTGGGAAAGGGATGAGGATATTGGGCAGCTTTGGTAGACCCTAGTAATAAAAGATCTTTAAGATACTTGATCCTTTATTCTCCTTCATCCTCTTCTGCACCCAATCAGTTGTCACTTTTGCATCCACAACATCTTTCACATCCCCTTCTCTCTACTCACACAGCCACTACCCTGTTCCACGTCCTTATCACCTCTTATCTGGATTAGTGCTATAGACTCATACTTACACTTTGAATCTATCCTTTCTCCAATCCATCTGGACACAACTGCCAAAATAATCATCCTAACACAGAGGTTTGATCATACCCTTGTTCTTGATCTCTTGCTCAAGGACCCTCAGTTGCTCCCTATTGCCTCTACAATTAAACACAAAATTCTCATTTTGGCGTTAAAAGCCCTTCAAAATTTGGTGCCAGCCAAATGCTTTTCCAGACTTATTTCATATGACTGACCTTCACACATTCTCTGTTTTAGTCAAACTGCCCTATTTACTGTTTTCTGAACTCAACAGTGTGTTTCTCACCTTGGTGCCTCTGCATAAGCTGTCACCCTCATGCCTGGAATGTGTTTTTTCCTCACCACCTCTTAGAATCATTAAATTTCTTCAGGGTCAAAATCAGATTCCACTTTCTAGGGAGAGCTTTTCCTGATCCCTCAAGTTGATAGTGACAACTAGGTGGTGTAAGTGCTGAACCTGGAGCCAAGAAGTCCTGAGTTCAAATCCAGCCTCAGACACTAGCTATGTCAATTAACCTTTTTTTTGCACCACTTCTTTCAATTGTAAAAGGTGGATAATAACAGCACTTAACTCACAGGTTTTTTGTGAAGATCAAATGAGATAATATTTGTAAAGCACTTAACACAGTGTCTGGCATGTAGTAGGTGCTTAATAAATGCTTTATTTTCCCTAAAATTATGTGTTATTCCTTGAGTACAGATATTTTGTTTTGTTTTGTTTTCATATCTCCAGCATCCAGTACAATACCTTGAATGTGGTAGGTACTTAATAAATGCTCATTGAACTCATATACCCTCATGTTATGGATGAAGAAACTGAAGCCCAGAAAAAGGGAAATGACTTGCCCAAGGTCATACAAAGCATGAGTAGCAGAACTGAGATTTGAAACCAGCTCTTTTGAGTCCAGATCTAGTGGTTTTTCCATTGTATTACAACTTTCTTGTCCTCTAGCAACTCAAGTTGGAGCTTCTTTAGAGGGTTTCATCATTTAGTTTAGGCATTCTGAATCTTTTTTGTGTCAGACCCCTTTATTGGCACTCCAGTGAAGCCTATGAATCACTTCTCAAATATGCATGAAATAAAATATGTAGTGTCACAAAATAGCTATCACGATATTTTTTTAAAAGTCAGCTTAAGAACCCTTGGTTTAGTTTGAATAATTGTGAATTCCAAGAACTTCAGACACATTTAAATTTACATTTAAATGCAAGTGTAAACCTTTCCCAATCCACTAGAAGTGATTTTGGTTCCTTTTGGTTGCCCTTAGAGCTTCACACCTGGACTACTGCAATTGCCTGCTGGTTGGTCTGCCTGCCACAAGACTTTCTCCATTCCAGTCCATGCCTCACTCATCTGACAAAGTGATCTCAATAAAGCGCAGGTCCAACCATGTCATCCCTCACCCCCCAACTCAATAAACTCAAGTGGATCCCTATCACCTCCAGGATCAAATATAAAATCCTGTTTCATGTTCGAAACCCTTCATAACCTGCTCTACTCCCTTTCCTTAACTATACAATATTGATAATAATAGCACATACCTCTCAGGGTTGTTGTGAGACCTTTTTAGTCTTTTTACACTTCATCCCCCTCCACATTCTCTGCCATCTAGTGACACTGGCCTCCTCGTTGTTCCTCAAATAAGACACTCCCTCTTCTGACTATGGGGGCATTTTCTTTTTTTCTTTTCTTTTTTTTTTTTTTTTGGTGAGGCAATTGGGGTTAAGTGATTTGCCCAGGGTCACACAGCTAGCGAACGTTACGTGTCTGAGGTCAGATTTGAACTCAGGTCCTCCTGACTCCAGGTCCAGTGCTCTATCCACTGCACCACCCAGCTGCCCTGACTATGGGCATTTTCAACTGGCTTTCCTTCATGTTTAGAATGCTCTTCCTCCTTCTCTCCACCTCCTGGCTTCCTTGGCTTCCTTCGAGTCCTGGTGAAAATTTCCCCTTCTACAGGAAGTTTTTCCCCATCCCCTTATTTCTAATGTCGTTCCTCTATTGATTATTTTCATTTTATCCTGACTGTATCTTGTTTATAAATAGTTGTTTTCATGTTGTCTACCCCATTATACTGAAAGCTCCTTGAGAGCCGGAACTGTCTTTTGCCTTGCTTTGTATCTTTTACACTCAAGCTCAGTGTCTGTCACAAAGTAGGTGCTTAATAAATGTTTATTATATGACTGATTATCACATTCTATGATCTTTTATGGGAAGACCACTTACAGGCTACCTAATCTCTCTGATGCTTCCTGGGATATAAATTATGGAATGGGCCTTGGTCTGATCTCTCATAGTTTTGTGAATTCTGTGAATTTTGGCTTCAGAACTCATGAAGTACTTAGTGTCTGTCCTGTACATTAAGCACTTAAAATATGCATCTTGGCATTACTATTAGCTTCCCATGAGAGTGTTGTCTCCCCAAAGAGACTTGGAGCTCTTTGATGACAGTGATTTGTCTTAAACTTCCTTATATCTCTCCTCCACACAGCACACAATAAGCACTTGATAAATACTTGTTGATTGAGTGAACACAGCTGGTGGTTGGGGACTGAAAAAAAAGGATTTAGCACAGGAGGACCTCAGTCACAACTGGTCCAACCTCTTTTAGACTATCTTACTTGGAACTCTGGCTGCTTATAGTAGTCAGGGTGGCCCAAACAAGGCCAAGTTAAATGAATAGCACTAGAGTGCTATTGTTTCTCTGACTCAGCCTCATCTGGTCACTTTCCAGCATTTAAGTTGGTAAGTCATTACTGAGCACCAACCATTTCCACCATAGAAAAGGAGATGATAAACTTCCTGTCTTCAGTATTTCACAGAAATAAGACTTAAATGTAAAACAATTAGAGCAGAAGATAAGAGATTTAGAACTGGAAGCAACTTCAGAAGCCATTTTGCTCAATTCCCTCATCTTATGTATGAAGAAAATGGCAGAGAGGTTAAGTGATTCAGCTAGAGTTACACAGACAATAATAGGTGTCTGAAACAGGATTTGAACTCAAGTCTTCCTGACGTCAAGACTAGTTTTCTACTGAGAACAATGATGGAGAATAATTCAGTCCCTGAAGGGATGGCACAGCTATGAGAGATTCAGAAGGGGAGAGGTCAGTGAGGAGTGAAGTCACCAGAAAGCAATCATGGGAAAGGTGGACTTTGAAGGATGTCTAGGATTTGAGTAGATAGTGGTGGGAAGAAGAACAAGGATAATACAGGCAAAGACCTTGAAGCCAGAATGAGAATTCTATATATTTGTGTAAAAAGGTCCTTAAGGGGTTCTCTTTTCTGTCGCACTCGTCTTTAGGCAGATCCACCCCAAGCCACCCCTACTCTTGAGGCATTGTCTAGATTCCAAAGATATACTGGATTATAGATTGTGTACTTCCTCAGGGCAGGGCCCACACCTATGTCATTCTGTCTGCACAAAACTGAATAGAATAAAGACTATGATAATTGTGATGTATGAACTGGTAATATAGAGTCAGAATCTTAGCAGGGGAAGGGAACTTAGGGATTTTCAAGCTTCTCTTACATGGATCCTGTCTTTCTTTTTCCACCCAGGTAACACTGAGCCCCAGGTTCTGCTGGGGCAGAGTTGCTAGTGGAGCTGGTCACCACCATGGATGATGAACATCTCCCTCCATCACCATCAGTGGAAGGCAGTGCCTCCCACAGCCCAATCCTGGGATCTCAGCCCTGCAGAGAGCAGACCTTGAGAGAAGAGCCTACAAAAGATCAGCTTGCCCCTTCAGATGGAGCCAAAGGGGACAGGAGCTCAGGAACAGAGAATGTGGACAGCAGTGGGGACACTTGCCTGACTGAGCCTCTGGAGCACAGGAAAAGGACAGATACCCTAGCCTGTGGGGATAGTGCTGAGGGCAGGGATGGTGACCTCTGTGATTTGTCACTCATGAAAAATGTGTCCTTGGGGTTTGGGCCAGGTCAGGTGATGGACTTGGATGGTAATGAAGCTCCCAATATGAGTGGACACAGTGACTGCTGGAGGGAAAGAGAACTTGAGAAAGGGGAGGCCCCTTACAAGAAGTCTGGCCTGGGATACCAGCAGCCACTGGGCAGCACTCCAGGGAGCCCTTGTCCTGAAGTCAGGTAAGGGGATCTCTTTTCTCATACCATTACAAGTGTGGCCTAGATGTGTAGCACTGCCTTTGGAGTCAAGAGGATCTGAGGATTCTAGTTTCATCTTGTCACTACTTATCTATGTGATTTAGGGCTAGTCCCATCGCTTCTTTGGGCCTCGGTTTCCTCATCCATGAAGTAGAGGTAATAATCTCTGCCTTCTTAGGGAAGGACCAAATGAAAGCAGAGATGAGCAATTGCTTTAAAATTTAAAGTTCAGCAAACATTTAGTAAGTATCTACTCTGTAGAATGCACCATGCTAGGTGAAAGAAATGAAAAGGTCAGAAAGCTGCCATCTCTGCCTTCCAGGAAGTCACAGACTAGAAGGAAATGGATGGCATATATTCATCTCAATTCAATGAACATTTATTAGGTGCTTTCTATGTGCAAGATACAAAACCAAAAGCAAATACAGTCCCTGTTCTCAAGGAGCCTACATGCTACTAAATAATGACAGAATATATACAAATGACGAATACAAAATAAATGCTTAAGAAAGCAAAGACTATGCCATACAGATATAAGGGATGATGATGACGATGATGCTGATGCTGCTGCTACTACTACTTTCCCCAGTGGATTTTTCTTAGGGCTTTATGTTGTTGCTAGGACTGATTTTGTTGAACTGGAAACTGACTCCTCCTGGGAGGGAAGGGGACATGTTCTTATGGGACTACACAATTTACATTTTTCTTCTGGGAGTTGGAACAACATTGGCCTAAATCACTGGGAAACATCTCCTAGGACTCCATCCACAAATTCAGGGGCCAAGAATAGACAGAAATTCTATCATACTCTTAGAGTTTGGTAGGGTAGCACTTCTATCCATTTAATCGATTTATTAATTCAACTTCCATTTCCTGAGCATATTTTTTGTTCAGGAGCCTAGGCTAGGCATTCTAAGGGACACAAAGATGAGTAGACTATGATCCCTGCCCCGAGAAGCTTATGGTCTAGTACGGAGGCGTAAGACATTTGTACCAGTAACTGATACAAGTTATAATGCAAAAAAGTACAAGAGAAAGCACAAAGTATATACATACATACAAAGTAAATGTACAAATATTTATGGGGGTTCAGAGAAGAGAAGAAGGATCTCATAGTCTTCTATTGTCTATCTTTTACCTCTTTTTGTATCCCTAGTGCTTAGCACAGTGCATGGCGCATATTGATAAATGTTTATTGATTAATTGATTGATAGTATCACAGCAGGAGTACCTTTTAGTCATACTTTCCTGGATTAAATTAATTCAAGGAACAGTGTAGTACAATGGAAATAGTGCTGGACCTGTAGTAAGAAGACCTCTGCTACTTACTAACTATGTGACTTTGGGTTAAGTCACTTAATCTCTCAGGGTCTCAGGTTCTTCATCTGTAAAATGGGTCTGTAGTATAACCTTATGTTTAGCCTGGAGAAGAAAAGACTCAGAGGGGATGTGATAGCTCCTTTTAAGTATATGAGTGGCTGTCATGTGGAGGAAAAGCCAGATTTCCTCTTTTTGGCCCCAGAGAGCAAAGCCGGGAGCTACGGACTGAAGTTATAAAGAGGCAGATTTAGGCTTGATGTTGGGAAAACCATCCTAATGATGAGAACTGATCAAAAGGAGAGTGGGCTGCCTAGAGAGGTGCTGGATTATTGTTCCGTAGAGGTCTTCAAGCAGAGTTGTGATGACTACTTGGTGGGAATGTAATTGTGGGCATTCCCTTTGTGGAGATGTCAAACTAGATGGCTGCTGAGGCCCCTTCCGACTCTCAGATTCTATGCTTCTGTGACCTTCATGTTCCTTCCAGCTCTAAATCTGTGATCCTATAACATACGGTGACCTTCCCCCTTCTTTATTCTGCTCCACAGCGTGAGGGTGAGCGAAAGGGTCTGATATGCAGGTGTGCAATGCCTTTTTAATGCTGTGAAGCAGCGTAGTGAAATAGAGTGACAGATGTGAATGAATGAATGAATCTAACAAATGAGTGAAAAGTATTCATTAAGCACCAAACACTGGGCTAAGTTCTGAGGATACAGATACAAAAAGTGAGACAGTCTCTGCCCTCAAAGAGCTTACATTATAATAAGAGGAGACATCACATACAGGGGAGTTGACAAGGGACAAGATGAGTGGAGCCAGAGGGAAGTTGACTGACAAACCTTTTCAGAATATTATTGATTTGATTAGAGTTCCTAGTATAAGAGGTGACAAGTTGGGCATTGGGGGGGGAGGGGGAAAGGAGAGATATGCAGCAGGGTGGGTGGCAGGAAGATGGCTAAGATGAATGGCCTGATGGGATGTGAAATGTAATCTGGGGCTGAACAGATAGAGTGGGCTAGTAGAGTTTGCCACATTCATTCTCCAGGACAGCTTAGTTCTGGGGCAGGTGTTCCAAAGATGAGTGAATGAAGTTCCTTAGGGCATGGTCTCCAAAGATCTGGTGTCCAGATGGTGAGATGACAGAGTGGATAATAAGATGATGGCCAGGGTAGACCCTTGCATGGGCTGTGGATTAGGAGACAGAGAACTTAGTTTCCAATTCTGGCTCTTCTACTTACCTTCCATATGAAGGTGGATAAGCTACTTAACTTTGCTGACCCTCAGTTGCTTCACTTGTAAAATTATAGGGTTGAACTAGATAGCTCCTAAGGTCCCTTCTAGCTTCCAATTCATCACTGTAAGATCCCTTCCTCAGAACTCTATTCTTCCTCAGACTGGCATTGATATCTGGGTTCCACCCCCTCCTCTCATCTCCTAGGAATTATGTAACCTCAGTTTCTCCAGGCTAGTATCATATTTGAATCCTCACCTATAGGTATGGCAGGGTCTAGATTTCAACAAATCAATCACTAAACATTTATTAAGCATCTACTATATGCCAGGCACTGTGCTAAGTGATAAAGATAAGAAAAAGCAAAAGACAGTCCCTACCCTCAAGGAGCTTACAATCTAGTAGGGGAGACAACATGCAAAAAAATATATACAAAGCAAGCTATATACAGGTTAAATAGGAAATAATTAACAGAGGGGAAGCACTAGAATTAAGAGGGGTCAGGGAACACCTCCTGTAGGTGAGATTTTAGTTGGGACTTAAAAGAAGCCAGGGCTGTCAGTAGTTGGAGCAGAGGAGGGAGAGCATTCCAGACATGAGGGATAGCCAGAGAAAGAGATGAAAGATGGATTTTTTTTGGTTTTGTTTTGGGAGACAGACCAGGAGGCTAGTGTCACTGGATCAAAGAGTAAGTGTAAGGGAGTAAGGTGTAAGACGCCTGGAAAGTTAGGAGAGGGAGAGTCTATGAAAGGTTTTGAATGCTAAACAGAGCATTTTGTATTAGATTCTGGAGGCAATGGGACCCATTGCAGCTTATTGAGTAGAAAGATGACATGGTCAAACATGTGCTTTAAGAAAATCACTTCAAACTCAAGTAATTGACTGGGATCATGAGTAAGCAGCACAAAAAGAGTCAGACTATATTATCTTACTTTGGTGACAAAGAAGATCAAAACATACAACCAGAAGAAGACAACAAAGTCAAAGCTCCTACATCCAAAGTCTCTAAGAAAAATGTGAATCAGTCCTAGGCCTTGGAAGAACTCAAAAGGGATTTTGAGAAGCAAGTAAGAGAAGTAGAGGAAAAACTGAGAGTGATACAAGAAAATCATGAAAAACAACTCAACAGCTTGCTAAAGGAGACCCCAAAAAATACTGAAGAAAATAACACCTTAAAAAACAGCCTAACTCAAATGGCTAAAGAGGTCCAAAAAGCCAATGAAGAAAAGAATGCCCTAAAGAGCAAAATTGGACAAATGGAAAAGGAAGTCCAAAAGATGACTGAAGAAAATACTTCCTTAAAAATTAGAGTAGAGCAATTGGAAGCTAGTGACTTTATGAGAAATCAAGACACTGTAAAACAAATCCAAAAGAATGAAAAATTGGAAAACAATAAGAAAATCACTTCAATATCTGAGTGGAGGATTGGAGTGCAGCAGACTATTGGAATAGTCCAAACACGAGGTGATGAAGTGGTGGCAATGGCAGAGGACAGAAGGGGGTATATTGAAGAGATGTTGCAAAGGAGAATTGACAGGTCTTGGCAACAGCTTGGATATAGGGGGTATGTGAGAGATAGTGAGGAGTCCAGGATGACTCCTAGGTTGTGAACTTGAGAGAGTGGAAGGATGGTACTGCCCTCTGTAGTGATAGGGAGGCAGGAGGTGGCTAGGGTTTAGGGGGAAAAATTATGAGTTTGGTTCCAGAGGAAGAAAACAGAAAGCAGATAGGACATGGAAGGGTATCAGGATGGTGTAAAGAGTAGCTGTCACGTCTGGAAATGCCAACCAATGCTGTAGTAATTTTTTCAACTTGGTGGAAAGGTTTTATTTCCTTCAGTTGAATCTCTGGGAAGATATGCAGGCATGTTTGCTTTTCATTTGTAGCAGGACTTGGAAGCATCCTGGAATTTCCTGCTTGGCTGAGGCTGGTGAAGTGCATGCTCTGGGAAAAACCAGGCCTCCTAAGAGAGGTCCTTATAATGGAGGGATAGAATCAAAATCTAGACTTCTGGGGCTGACCTGGGAAAAGGACTTGTGGAAGCTGGCTAGACAGTTTCATAATGAGTATATATCTAGTACTTTTAACTATATTGTTGCATTCCTTTTCCTCATTGCTAGCCCCTAAAGGGGGAGAGGAGGGGAGGGGTCCCCTCCCCCTGTCAGGTTGATACCTGACAGTTTCACCCCTTCTCACCAAATGCTGGTTACACAAAAGATTCTCACAAATGGTGAATATTAAGTAAATCTACATATTCAAACAAGACAGCAAACAGAAATTAGAGAAGTTCTACAGATCAAAATATACCAGAAAATACATGAGAATGAATGGATGAATTCTTTTGATGGGAATCAGCTTGAACCAAAAGAACGAGATCCTGATGTTATCTGAGGAGAAAGTCTCTGTCCAGTTTCTAGGGAGGCAATCTGGAGGTCAGGGACATGCTGAAGAGCTGGCTTCCCCTATGTATCTTCAACTTCTAACCATCCCTCTCTTCCTTCCTGTAATAAAGAATGTCTGGAACCATGTTATTTCTCTTGAAGAATTTGTCTCCACAGCTGTGGAGCCAGCGTCACTCTCTGTGCTGGTCTGCAGTGTTGTGTCTGCATTTTCCCTACCAATTAGGAGGCAAGTCACATAAGCAGCAGCACACAAAATGCCCCAAGCTCGGCTGGAAACCTGAGTTACAGGTATTTCATTTGAGCTTCACCATAACCCTTGAGATAGAGAGAACAGGGATATTATCCACTTTTTCAGTTGGGAAAGCTGCAACTCTCAGTGAATAGTAGGGTCTGGTTTAGAACTCAGATCTCCTGACTTTTAATCTAGTGATCTTTCTACCATACATTTGACCACTGTGTGTAAGAATCAACTGCCCTCCCTGGCTCCTCCCTTCTGCCCTCCCTACTTATTCCCATTCTAGCCCCTTAACTTATATTTTTGGTTGCCATATCCAGGCAAAGTTCCTAAGGATTTTTAGTAAATTTCCTTTCTGAGACAGACAGATGGGTGTTTGGAAGTGACCCTAGTTGCTTTTTTTCTTTTGGGTTATGGCTGCTCCATGTAGCGAAGCCTGAATATTCATTTGGAAAGTTCATAAAAAGTGGGATTTTCAGAGGTCAACTAGTCCATCCCTCTGTCTCTAGTCAGATAGGAATCTCTCATGTCCTTCAAGTTCTCCCAGAAAGAATGCTCTTCAAGTTCCCTTGGTTAGTCCATGCTGAGTCTTCACTGTCAGGAAAGTCTACTTGGGTAATTTTCTCAGTAACCCCTTTCCTCTTTTCCTCAAATCAGAAGTAGAGAGATAGCTGGCAGTCCTTATATCATGCACAATGAAATCACCGAAGCTCTCATTGGCAGAGCCAACTGACCATTATTAATGGGTATCATTTTTTTTTTGTCTTTTCCTACCTTATTTTTACTGAGCAAGATCTCAGGTCTGTGATGAATGGGGCTTCTTGGGCAGTGGGAGTGACCTCCTCCTGTCCCTGACTGCCCAATGTTGTCCTTGTATAAACATCTCCCTCCCACATGTACATCTCAAGAACAGGGCCAAGACAAGGCATAGAGGGAGGCTAAAGAAAACCAGACCATATGGGAGAAACTGCAGAGAGGTTGTGGAGAGGGTATCAGCAGGGGATGCATGTCAGTGAATGATGCATCTACATGGCATATGTGTGTCTGGCTACACTCATGTACCTACATGTATGTTCTTTCAGGTGCATATGTGTTATGAACATGTGTGAATGGACATGCTTGGGCATATATGTGTATGGGTACAGAGAGGCAGGGTGCTCTAGTAGACACAGTATTGGACTCAGAATCAGGAAGAACTGAGTTTGAGTCTTGCCTTTGACACTAGCTGTGTGACCATAGGCAAGTCACTTAATCTCTCTGAACCTCAACTGTCCTCCATCTGTCAAATGGAGATAATAGTACTTATTGTGCTTGTGAGGCTCAAATGAGAAAAACTTGTAAAGTGCTTTGCAAACCTTAAAAGAGTCATGTAAATGACAAATATTATTATCACATGTTTATGAATTCTGGGAAAAGAATGACTAAGAGACTGGGGGTTTGAGAGTAGAACCCAAGACACGGGCATCACCATTTGAATACATCGGCCCCTCCACTGACCCTCTGGGACTGAAAATAGCCATAGTTATTTGGAGACTAATTCTAATTCCCTGCCTTTAAATGACAGACTGGGTAATTAATTCCCTAGTCTCTGCCCCTTTCAGGCAGTGATGGGAATGGCAGGGAAATTTCAGGGCAGGAGACTTAAGAGATTGGCACTGGGGAGAGAAAGGGGATTGAAATCACTACTTCAGAGAAAAGGAAGGAAGGAAGGAGAGGAGCAGGGAGGGGCTTGTCATCAGATCTCCACTTCTGACCCTGGGAATCCTCCTTACTGCTCCGTTAGCTCCAAAAGCCCTTGGGTGGAAAAAGGTCAGGAGATGGCATCTGTCTTTTGAGGAACAGATGATGAAGGGCAACAGAGAATAGGCCAGTGGTAACTAACCATGCAGGCACAGACCAATCACAGAGGACAAGGCCTAGTTATCCCTATTATCAAACAAGGACAGTACAAGGAGCTCCAGCAAGGGACAATTTAGGTCAAGAGGGAGGGGAGGTTTGAAGCGGGTGGGTGTTGGGTGCTATGTGGGTTGTGTGGAAACTCCTGCCTCATAGAAACTGCTGGAGCGAAGTCTGCACCAGGCTCTCTTCCCCAGGGCCCCACAGCCAGGTGGAAGGCAATGGTCAAAACGGCATATTTGCATATAATTTACATTCCACTTGCACGCAGCAGCCTAACACTAAGCTTTCCTTCCAGAGCAAGTTTTAAGTGAAAATTTCATTCCTGCTGCCCAGATGGTGGTCGTGTCTCGAAGTTTCTCTTCTCCATCCTTTTTCTCCTTATTGTTCTAAATCCGGGGTCCCCTTGGGAGCAGGATGGGGAGCCTGTGAGTAGTGCTGGCAGGATTGGGAAGTCAGTGAAGTTATCATTACTGCTCATGCCTTGCTGGTCTGTGCTTTACTATCCCTCTCCCCTTCTTTCAAGGACTCTGTTAGTTCTCCCTTCTAAACCTGGGCTCAGGAAAAGGTTAGTATCACCTACTTTCTCCTTTCCTAGAGACCTGTACAACTGAAACCTGACCTCTCAAGGCTTTAGTTCAGGGGTGGGGAACTTGCCTCGAGGCCACGTGTGACCCTCTCGATCCTCAAGTTCAGTCCTTTGACTGAGTCCAAGTTACACAGAACAAATCCTTTTATTAAGGGGATTTGTTCTGTGAAGTTTGGACTCAGTCAAAGGGTCACACAGGTTCCCCACCCCTGTGTGTCGCCCCCAATAAAATGTGAGCTCTTAGAGGGCTGGGACTATTGGTTTGCTTGTTTTTGCCTTTCTTTGTAGCTCAGTGCCTGGCACATAGTTATCTTTTAATTCACACTTGTTGAGTGATGGATTGACTGTATCCAGAGGATCAGAAAGCCCTGAGGGATGGTGGGAAGGGCCCTTAGAACTCACTCTTGGTCATCAAGTGGCCTAGTCCCACCCGAATGCAGAGTTCATAAGATCATAGATTTAGAGTTGGCTGGACCTTCAGAGTTCATCTAGTTGGGCCCTTACTTTTTACAGATAAGGAAACTAAGGCCCAAAGAGGGAAAGCGGAAAATGACTTATCCAGCTACCCATAGATGGTAAATGATAAAACCAAGAGTTCAACTGTAACGAATCTCTTTGATTCCCAGGGGGGAACCTGGAGAAAGGAACAAGGTACACCATCCAGATGTTGCTTCATATTACCAGAAAAAGGTGCTATTCCATTCTCTGATGCCTAAGAGCCACTGGGGGAAGAGTCAATTGATTGAGAGTCCTCTGGCCAAAAAGCAGGTATAAGGAGGGGCTGGAGGTGAGAGGCTCCTAAATGGGCAGACACTTCTCTTCCTACCATCATCTCCCTTAGGGGAATGAGTGATGAGAATGGGAGAATGTAAGTTCTCTGAGGACTTTGTGTTCTTCCTCAATATTCTTTTCTCTCTAGGTTTGAAACACCACTGCTTTCTCCTGGTTCTTTTCCTCCCTATCTGACTGCTCTTTCTCAATCTACTTTGCTGGATCTTCATACAGTTCACGCCTCCTAACTGTGGATATCCCATGGGGCTTTGTCCTGAGCTCTCTCCTCTTCCTCTTATATACTATTTTGCTTTGATCTCATCAGCTCCATGGATTCAACTATCATCTCTATGCAATGATTCTCAGATCTAACCTGTCTCCTGACCTCCAGTCTTGTATCTCCAAATATCTATTAGATATCTCAAACTGGATATCTCAGACATCTTAAACTCAACATGCCCCAAACTGAATTCATTATCTCTTCCCCCAAATCTTCCCCCTTTCCTAACTTTTCTATGTAGCTGTGACTACTCTGGCCCCCATTTCCTGAAGTCCAGGTATGTTACATTTCACCTTTTCCCCAGGGTTCTCTGATACTCTTAAGGAGCTTGGGAGGATGTCCTCTCATAGCTGTCATTAGCTCGAGCTACCATAGTTTGTGTTCTCTCCATTTAGGGGCTGTAGCCCCCCAGTTCCCTTTAACCACTTGAAAGATGAGCTTTTGTAAAAGAATATTTACTTCAAAAGAATAGTAAAAACAAACATCATCCCTTAACACCTGGGGGAATAATTCTTGCTCCCCCCATATCCTTCTCAGTCTTCAGATCAGCTCAGTTCCTTACAGAGTTCCAAGGTCCAAAGCTCCCATGGGCTTGTGTCCTGATCACACTCTGACTCTAGCTTGTGTGGCTTCTTAGGGCTTCTCTGCTGGTCTGGCAGCAACATTTGACCTGGAACCCTGGCTCCAAGATCACCACGTCTCGAGCTCCTGGGTCTGGAGACTCCTCTTCATGCACCTAGAACTGAACAGGCCAGATGAAACAGAACAAAATCCCAAGCTAGAAGGCGTAAGGGCAAGGAGAAGGCTGCCCTTTCCCCACCTTGCTTAGTGAATGGTGTCCATATCATGGGTGAACAAAACCTTCATTCACCCTTGCAAGTCCCTGGAAAGACAACTTGTTCCTGCGTCAGGTAGATTTCAAGATGTAACCATTTCTGGTTATGCGGCCAACGGAAAGAGGCCGCCTCTCACTCCTGGGGCAGGGGTATAAAGAATATCTTCTTCCAGAAGCAGGTCTCTGGTGTCTCCCACCTTGAGAGCCTCCATCTTAGGTGATCTGAGCCTTCCTGGTTACACCTTTTACTGTGGAGAGTACCATCATCCTCCCAGTCAAATAGGCTCAAATCCTAGGTTTCATCCTTGACCACTTCCTCTCACTCCCTAGTACCCAATCTGTTGCCAAGTCCTATCTACTCTACCTTCATAATATCGCTTATATATTCCCCCCTTCTCTCCTCTGACACTGCCACCACCCTGATGCAGGACCTTATAACTACATACTTGGACTATTGCGTTAACCACCTTGCTGCTCTTCTGTCCTTAAATCTTTCCCTATTCCAGTCCATCCTCCACCCGGTGGTCGAATTGATCTTAAAAATACAGGTCTGACCATATTACCTGTCCATTCAGTACTCCAGTGGCTCCCTATCACCTCCAGAATAAAATATAATGTATATGAAGTATAAAATCCTCTATTTGGCATGTAAAGCCTTTCATAACCTGTCCCCCTATCGCCTCTCCAGACTTAACATTTTATCTATCCACCTCTATGTACTCTGCAATCCAATGACATCGAACAATGTTCCTTGAACAAGGCACTCTATCTCCATCTCCCAACTCCAGGCATTTTCACTCTTATGCCTGGAGTGCTCTTCATGATCATTTCTGCCGCTTGTCTTTCCTGGCTTCTTTCAAACTCCAGATAAAATATCACCTAAAAGAAACCCTTCCCCATTCCCTTTCATGCTAGAGCCTTTGCTCTGAGATTATCTTCAAGTTATCCTATATATGCCTTGTTTGCATGTTGTCTCCTCCTACATTATAAGCTCCTTGAGGGCAGGTACTATTTTTGCCTTTCTTTTCATCCTCAGAATTTAACACAGTGTCTGACATATTGTAGGAGATTAATAAATGGGTGCTACTTGACTTGACTCTTCCAGCCCACCCATTCCAGCCCCCCCTCCCTTTCAACTCCCTGTGGGGGAGGTCTGGGCTAAGGCACAGTGTTCCTTTACAGGGCTCATACAGAAGCGTCTCTCAGCTAGACTTGTTCACCCAGACATATTGTGGTCCCCCAGCGGCCTCAGAACCTCATCTGGTTCTTGCTCTCAGCAATGGCTCTTCCATGCTGGGCCTGGGTTTGCTGTTCATAAGATTATAGATTTAGAATTGGAAGAGACCTTGGAACTCATCTAGGCCTGTATTTAAAGTTGGCATTAATAGAAAAGGATATTAATAAATTAGTTGATTAGTAAGGCCAAAGAACTTGGCCAGAGTCACAATGGTAAGTATTAAAAAGCAGAGCTGGGATTCAGACTAAGGTCCTCTGCCTTTCTTTTACATCTCTAGGATCTGGGAGTCAGGTTGCAGCTGAGCAAGGCAGGAAATGCTCCAGAGTTCTCAGACCTGAGTCTGCGTTCAAATTCTCCTTCTCTCCCCTGCCCTCCCAGGGATTCCTCATTGGAGGCTCAAAGCTCTGCAGCTGATAGGGACCTCAGAGTTCCTCTAGTCCAGCACTTCTTAAACTGTGGGTTTTGACCCCATGTGGGGTAGTGGAAAATTTGCCAAAAGTGAAAGGTTTCTGAACGTGCAATGACCAAAGATTAATTAAAAATCAAACGGGTAATGAATCTGAGGTATTTCTGGCAACTCTTGCCTATGCTGCATCACGAAGCTTCAGGGCAGCCTTGGTTCTGAACATAAAGCATTCGCACTTTGCACTGTGCATGCCCTCAGGCCAAGGAACGCTGCTGAAATGCGTAAAGGGGTCTGCCGCAGAAAAAGTTTAAGAAGCCCGGTCTAACCTCATTCTACAGATGAGGGAAGAGTAAGAAGTCACTTGCTCAAGGTTATCGAAGTGGGTGGGATTTGAACCTTTGACTCCAGGGGAGGGTACTCTTTTCACTCGCCTCCTTAGAGGAAGATGGGAAGGAGGGAGACATAGTATCTTAGAGCAGGAGGATTCTTTCCAGAAATGAAGTGTGGAAATGCTTTGTTATCTTGTTCCTCTGGGGGCAGGAAGGCATTATGGGAGGCCCTGGGATGGGATGATGGATCAATCAAAGGCTAGGTCCACACCCCTCCCCTGCAGTTCCCCAGAATGGCCAAGCTTAAACCTTCTGTGTACCTAATAAAACAAATAAATGGCTTATTCTTTCTTTTTTTTTTTTTTTTTTTTTTTTTGGTGAGGCAATTGGGATTAAGTGACTTGCCCAGAGTCACACAGCTAGTGAGTGTAATGTGTCTGAGGCCCGATCTGAACTCAGGTCCTCCTGACTCCAAGGTTGGTGCTCTATCCACTGCATCACTTAGCTACCATAAATGGCTTATTCTAAGCTTAGTAATCATCAATAAAAGCAAATATTCAAATATAAAAACAGGAAAAAAATTATGCCTGAAAAAATAAATTCTGTCATTTATAACTTTTTTTTTTTAAAGAGTGGCGGTGTGGTAGAGAATTTGCCTGAAGACCTGGCTTCTAATCCTACCTCTGACATATATTGATGGTGTGACCATAGACAAGTCATTTAATTTAAGATGCTGACTGTTCCTGCCCTATAACAATTAAATCACTAGTCCCCATCCTTAAAAAAAAAAGTGTTTGTTCATTTCAATAAGACAGCAACAAAAATATCTTTTTGGCATTTATTTTTTTAAAAAATTTTTTATTTAGGGGCAGCTAGGTGTCGCAGTGGATAGAGCACCGGCCCTGAAGCCAGGAGGACCTGAGTTCAAATGCGGCCTCAGACCGAACACTTGACACTAGCTATGTGACTCTGGGCAAGTCACTTAACCCCAATTGCCTAAAGAAAAAAAATTTTTTTTATTTATATATTTTTATATTACATTTACTGATTCTCCACCCCACTCCTTCTTTGTGGGAAGTCTCTTGTAACAAAATAAAATAATTATGCAAAGTTAATAAAATAATGATCTTATTTGAAAATGCATGCAACATGCCACATAGGTAGCACCCACCTCTATTTTTTATTTTCTTTTTTCCCCCACTTAATAGTATTTTATTTTTTCCAATTACTTGTAAAGATAGTTTTCAACATTCATTTTTAAGATTTTGAGTTCCAAATTCTTCTTCCTCCCTCCTTTCCTCTCCACCCCCCTCCCCAAGGCAGCAAACAATCTAATATAGGTTATACATGTACAATCATGTTAAACATATTTCCACATTAGGTTGTGAAAGAAGAATCAGAGCAAAAGGGAAAACCACAAGAAAGAAAACCCACAAAAAAACCCACAAAAAAAGTTAAAATAGTATGCTTCAATCTGCATTCAGGCTCCATAGTTCTTTCTCTGGATGTGGACAGCATTTTTCATCATGAGTCCTTTGGAATTGTCTTGGATCATTGTATTGCTGAGAAGAGCTAAGTCTCTCATAGCTGATCATCACACAATGTTGCTGTTACTGTGTTCAATGTTCTGGTTCTGCTCACTTCACTCAGCATCAGTTCATGTAAGTGTCAGAAATCTATTTTTTCTCCCTCCCACATCCTACCCCATTGGGGGAAAAAAGACAAAAGAAAAAAAATTTTATTGTAATAAATATGCATAGTCAAGCAAGACAAATTCCCTCATTGGTGTTTACTTTTTAACTCTTAAAAATTCTTTACATTTTGGTGGTGCCGTTGATTGAGAGGCAGTGTGATATAATGAATAGGGAGCTGGTCTTGGCATCTGGGAAAACTGGGTTTAAGTCATACCTCTGACACATACTAGCTGTGAGATCCTTGGCAAACGTCTCAGAGCTCCTGGCAACTGAATTAAGTTACAGAGAGGTTGCCATCTGCACCAGAGGGGGCGAAGATTCCTTACCAAGCTATTTCTATACCTAAGAAAACAGGTCTGGGCCAAAAGAAAAGACATCATCATTGTTATGAATATTAATATAACTAGATAACTAATAATGCTATAGTCAGTCTGCATACAGCTTGCATTCTGCCTTCTTTACTCTATGGCATTTAGTACATCTTCCTATATCTCACTGTATTATTCATATTCTGTGGTGTGTTTTCCAGTGGGGGAGTAGGGAGTGGGGTGGGGGTAGGGCTGGGCTCTGGATATGGCTGGGCTTTGAGCCAGACATATGAATTTGTTTGTAAATACTATAGTCCATTATCCATCTGAAAACTGCAAATAGCATTGTGGCAAGCTTGCCTGGGCTCAGATTCTCTCCATCTCTCCCCCTTCTGCTTTGTCTCTTTTTGCCTTTTCCCTTGTGTTTCTGCTACTCATTGTCCCTGTCAGGCACTGTCTTTGACCGAGCCTTAACTTAGTCCATCAAGGAGTGAGAAGAATGGGATAGGGAAGAAATGGATGGAAAAGTTCCAGGGTCCTCCCTTTTCTGAGATGAGCTTCTTGCTCAGAATCTTTGGGGGGCGGGGTGAGCGAGGTGACGCTGGGAGTGGGAATGGGGCATCAGGATAGGTTGGATTTGTCTCTGAGAGAGGGGTCTTGGTATGGGAGGAGGAGCCCTGGGCTATGCTTTGCATAGCCCTGATCTCATGGCCATTGTGGGGCAACTGAGGCTTGACTATCGATGATTACAAAGATTTTATTTTCAGTGAACAAAATTTGTTTCCTTTCCCCTTTCCCTCTTTCATTGAAAAGAAAGAAGGAAAAATAAAATTCTTGTTGTAAATATGTATATAGTTGAGCAGAACAAATGCCTGACTGCTTATGTCCAAAAAATATGTCTCATTCTGCTCCCTGCATCCATCACCTCTCTGTCATTGACTATTGATGACTGCAGATCTTCTCTCCTTTCCACCTTGAAAGGCACTGTGCTGTTAACTTACCTTTTTTTGTTCCTTCCCTGTGATTTATTTGGTGCAGGGCACTCCTGGTGTGGAAACTCCCTTCACCAATGCAAATCAGCAGCTTGTCTAGTCTCAGAGTTTCCTGGGGAATTGAGCAATTCAATAACTTGCTGTGGCCACCTAGCTAGTATGGGTCTGAGACGTGACTTGTGCGCGGGCTTTTCCTACCTCCAAGGTTGCCGGCCTCTCTATCCACTACCCAAGTTGCTTTTGCCTCTCAATCTCTCAGGCTGTAGTTATCTGTGTATAATGTAGCCATCCTAATAGGCTGTGATTTCCATGAAAGCAGGGACTATGTCTTTGTTTATCTTTGTGTCCCTGGGCTTTAGGTGATGCTGAAGAAGACATACTTACTGCCTTCAGAGATTTTATGATTTAGGTGGGAAGATGACATCTATCCACACATGAATGAAGAATAATTAAATGCTTAACTGTCGTATAGATGGAAAGTACTGGAGGAGTTCATTGAGGGGTAGATTAGTCTAGACTTCTGTGATCAAAGAAAGATGTAAAACTTGATTTGGGCCTTGAAAGGTGTGTAGGATTTAGATGAATATAGGAGAAGGGAGCACATATCAGCTAGGGGTTGGGGGGTAAACAAAAGTGAGACTGAATACTTGTGGGTTGGTGGGCAGAACTGTCTTACTACTAGCTAACATTTATATAGTGCTTGGTGTGTGCCAGGCACTGTGCTGAGAACTTTACAATTATTAACTCATTTGATGCTCACAACAACGCTGGGAGGTGGGTGCTTTACCCACTTTACAACTGAGGAAACCAAGGAAGACAGAGGCTAAGTGACTTGCTCAGGGTCGTATAGCTAAAAAGTATGTGATGCTGGATTTGAACTCAGGTCTTCTTGATTACAAGCCTGGTGCCATACCTTCTATACCACTAGCAGAAGGTACCTGCAGGAGCATGATAGAAAATAAGGTTGGGTCAGCATGGAAGGGTCATATTATGGAGGACCTTGAACCATGGTTTAAACAGTGTAAGAGACAAGAGGGAGCTATTATAGGTTCTAGAGCAGGGGAATGACATCATATAAGAAGAAACTAAAGAAGATTATTCTGGCATTGGTGTACAGGATGGGGATGAGGGGAAGGGAAAAGATAAAGGTAGGGAAGAAGCTGTTGTGATAGTCTAGGAATGAGGAGATGAAGTCTGGACAAACGCAGTGACTGGGCATGGAAAAGGGCTGAATTAAAGACACATTTGGAATGATATATTGGCAGGACTTGGTTGCTAGCTAAATATAAATAGTAAAGGGAAGAGGAGTCAAAAGATGACTCCACGGTTTTGATAGACACGGGGGGGGGAGGTGCAGCAGTGCTGTAAGAATCAAGGTAGAAGGTTTAAAAATTAATGGGTATCTTTTGTTTTTACACCACCTTCATTTCTGAAAGTTCTCTCCCTCCACACCCAGTGAACTATGTCTTGTAACAAAAAAAGGAAAGATTTTAAAAAGTATTTCAACAAAACTAACTTATCAACTGAGTCTGACAGTGCTCCCAGAATTCCACACCCATAGTCCCCCATCTCTGCAAAGAACTGCACTTTTGTATGATTAAGGGAGAATTTTGAGAAAGGAGTGATCAATGGTGTCAAATACAGCAGAGAAATCATGGCGAGTATAGAGAAGACCATCAGAGAACAACCATCATTAAAGGGCAGGAAGGAGTGGTGAATGCCAACTTCTCCATATTGTCCTCCTTTCATAGGGTTGGGAAGGCTCTAACCTCAGTCCTTTGTGTCTTACAGGCTGTTTGAGGAGCCAGAGGCCAGTGAGTGCCAGGAGGATGCAGAGTCATTCCCCTTTAAGGACATCCGGGATGGTTTTAGCTCCACTTTTGAAAAGATTGTGGAGTCAGAGCTGATGAAAGGGACCTACTACAGCAGCCTGGATTCCTTGGATGTGCTGAGCCTCACTGATGAGACCGACAGCTGTGTCAGCTTGGAGGTGCCCCTCACCCCCCTCATCCAACAGCGGGTCAAGGAGAGCCCAGAGCCGACTGAGGTCCAGCCAGAGGACAGGGATGGGCAAGACGGGGCCGAGGCAGGGTTGGTAGATGGGGACTTTGGGAGTCCCCTGAGACACTCCATTACCAGCAGCCGATCAGAAAATGTCCTGAGCCGACTCTCTCTGAAGGTTGTCCCCAATGGCTACCATGCTCCCACCACCCAGGACACAGAAGAAGAGGAAGAGGAGGAGGAAGATGACACAACCAAACTAATTAATTCTGTCAGGTGAGGCAGAAGGGACCACATACTACCTCACCACCCTTGGGCGTTAGTTGGCACCCCAGTATTTGTGAAATTAATCCTCTTTGGCCACAGACAATTAAGGCCCCAGAGTAAGGTCTTGGGTTACTTCCCACTGATATGCTCTGTGACTTCAGGCAGCTATCTTGACCATTTTGGGTCTTGGTTTCCCTTATTGGACCTGTTACAAAGAAAGCCAGAAGCCAGGGATTCAATCTTATTGCACCATTGCAGGCTTTCTGAGGGGATGTGGCAGGTTTAGGAATGATGTTGGACTGAGTCTATTGCTCCTAGGAGGTATGTGAAATTTCAGGGACGCAGCTGAGTCCCTTGCTGTCGTTGGGGACGTGGGGAAGGAGAACAGGGCAGGACGAAAATAAGGCCCTATCTTTGAGGGAGGGAAGTTCTAACTACATGCAGAATCTGATACTGCATGCAGGGCTCTCAAGCCCCTTCCAGGCCATGTTCTGTAGAAATGTCAACTCCTCAGTCCTCCCTTTATTAAATGCTGCTAGGTTAGCAAAGGTCTGTAGGGTATTCCAGGTAACAAGATGCTCCCAAGGTCATTTTGCTTCTTTGCTTCCAGAAATGACTTTCCTTCCTCCCCCTCAACTATCCTCTAACCACCTCCCAACTGCTAAGGGTCCATTTGGCTTTCAAAGATCTTCAGAGAAAGGGCCCTGTATTTAGAGGCAGAGGGCTTAGGTCTGAACCTCATCTCTATTACTTGCTACCTGTATGACCTTAAATGAGCCACTTCATTTTTTCCAGCCTTCATTTTCCTTACCTTTAATATTAAATGATTGGACCATGATCCCCTCCAGTTCTAAAAAGGTCTCTGATTTCATGAGCTTCCATAATAGGAGAAGGGAGAATTATCTAGTGGTCTTCACAATGCTACCCAAGGTCTTACTCTCCCACTGGTTTCAGTTCATTTTTTTTTGTTCTGCCCCACAAATGTGATTTTAAAGGTCTGTTCCCAAGCTTCCACCCTTTTCATCCCTTTTCAGACCACTCCATACCCTGGGCTACACTTATATTGCTCTCATTTCTGCCCCAGTGACCCAAGCTTGAAGGATGCATTGTCAGACTCTGATTCTGACCTGGGCAGCATGGAGCAACTGGACCATGGGAGTACAGATACCTTGGCCAATGGATGCCAGGCAGTCAATGAGGCAGCTAAGAGGTTGGCCCGCCGCCTCTACCACCTGGAGGGTTTCAAGCGCTGTGACATTGCCCGCCAACTCAGTAAGAAGTGAGTGCCTCCTCCTTTCCTCCTTCCCATCTCTAATGCTTACTATCTGCATGACCTTGGGCACTTAAACTTCCTTGGGTATCAGTTTCCTTGAACTAGTTGGCTTCTAATATCCGTTCTAGCCCAAGGTCTATTCCTGTGCCCTTTCCTCCAGCCTGCTAGGGCAGCCATTCCTTTCCTCCTTGTTGCCATGGTTTATTGAGAAGAGCGCTGGAATTGGAGTAGGCTACCACCTGGGTTCTAGTTCAGACTCTACTACAAAGACGCCGTGGGGAATTTCGGCAAGTTACTTCCCATCTGTAGGCCACAGTTTACTCATCTGTTAAATGGAGGTAATGATGTTTGCCCCACCTGCCTCATAGGATCACAGATCGTCAGAGCCAAGAAAATCTCCCACAGAGGAAGCGACTTGTACAAGGTTACTCCTGACTCCTGATTCTGGGCCTCTGACATTTTTGAATTGAGTATCAGGATGGTTGGGAGTCCCATGAAATAAGGTCAGTCCATAAGCCTTTATTAAGCTCCTACTATGTGCCAGACACCGATCTAAGCACTGGGGATGCAAAGAAAGTCAAAAGACACTCCCTGTCTTCAAGGAGCTTACAATCTAGTGAACATGCAAACTATGTATAGACAAGAAATATACAGGGTAAATTGAAGATAATCAGTAGAGGGCAGCCATTAAAGGGGATTAAGAAAGGCTTCTCAGGGGTAACTAGGTGGCGCAGTGGATAGAGCACTGGCCCTGGAGTCAGGAGGACCTGAGTTCAAATCTGGCCTCAGACATATAACACTCACTAACTCTGGGCAAGTCACTTAACCCCAAATGCCCCCCCCCAAAAAAAGAAAGAAAGAAAGGCTTCTCATAGAAGATGAGATTTTAGCTGGGACTCGAAGGAAGGCAGGGGAGACAGGAGGCAGAGATAAGGAAGGAAAGTATTCTATATTGGGGGAAAAACAATGAAAATGCCCAGAGTCTAGAGAGGAAGAATCTTGTCCTCAGAACAACAAGGAGATCAGTGTCACTCGATGGTAGAGTACCTGGAGGGGAAGAAGGTATAAAAAGACTGAGAAAGAGAAGAGGGGGCTGGATCGTTAAAGGGCTTTGAGTGCTGGAGGATTTTATGTTTGATACAGGAGGTAACAGGCAGTCACTGGAATTTACTGAATGCTACAGTGACATAGTCTTTACTTTAGGGTATTTTAGGGTGATTAATATGGCAATTGAGTAGAGGACAAAATAGCATGGGGAGGGACCTGAGGCAGGTGGCCCAATCATAGACTATTGCAATGGTCCAGGTGTAAGGTGATGAGGATTTGTAGCAGGGTGGTGGTAGGGTTAGAGGAGATAAAGGGGCACATAGGAAAGAATACTATTAAAGGTGGCATCAGCAGACTTTGGTAATAGATTGGGTGGGGAGAGGCAGTGAGAAAGTGAGGTGTCAAGGATGACACTCATATTCCCAGCCTGATTGTCTAGGAGGATGGTGATGCCCGGGCCAGTGATAGAGAAGGTTTTGGGGAAAAGAGAATGAGTTCAGTTTTAGACATGCTGAGTTTAAGATGACTACAGGAATTCCATTTTGAGATATCTAATAGGTGGTTGAAGAAGTGAGTTTGGGGGTTAGGGATGGATAAGTCAATCTGAGAATCATTAGCATAGATAAATGAATCCATGGGAGTTGATGAGATCACCAAGGGAAATAGTATAGAGCAGGGGTGCGGAAGAAGAAAAGGACCCAGGATAGAGCTCTGTGGGACACCCGCCATTAGCAAGTGTGATCTGGTTGGAAATCTAGTAAAGGAGCCTGAGATGGAGCCATCAGACAGGTAAAAGGAGAACCAGGATTGAAGAGTGTCGTGGAAAGGGAGAGAGAACAAGCAGAACAGGGCGATCAGTCAGCATTGTCAAGGGATGTGAATGCACTTGAGGAAGGTTTAAGCCTTCCCTCCGGAAAGCTGCCATCAACACCGCCATTATCAGAGTGGCTGGGGCCCAGTACATTTTGTAGGAGACAGAAAGTTTGGGTTGGACACAGGTCCTGACTTGAGGAACTTTTAGTCTAGGGACCATGGGAGCTTAGAATAATAATGGGGCACATTCCACTGACCTCAAATGATTCTATTTCTTCTCTCCTCACCCTCCTCCATGGATGATGTCCTTGTTCCGGCTGGTGTCCTAAATAGGTTTCCTTTCTGAGCTATACATGGCCATTGCTGCTGCCCCAGGGGGGCAGGAGTGTTTAGGAACGAGGGTAAAGGCAGTGGGGATAGACTGTTCTCTGTTGCCCTGAACCAGGCTGGAGAGTTCCAAGTGCAGTGGTGATTCTCCTCTCTGTATAGGTAGGTGAAGGCAGGTAGGTAAGGACAAGGCAATCCCCCTGTGAATCAATCAGGTTTGAATTTTGTGGGTTTCTCTTAAGGTTCAAGATAAAGTTCATTTGTTTTGTCTAGTCAGTCAATCACCATGGATTGAGTGACCTGAGCAGCTAGGTAGTGCATTGGATAGAGAGCTGGGCAGGGAGTCAGGAAGACCTGAGTTCAGATTCTGCCTCAGACACTTATTAGCTGTGTGATGGTGGGTAAGTCACTTAAGCTCTCAATTTCAATTTCCTCATCTATAAAATGAGGGAGCTGGATACGATGGCCTTTAAGGTCCCTTCCAGCTTTATATCCACGATTCTAAGATCATTGTTACCAGCTGTCTCCTGTGCTTAGAATGCTCTTTCTCTTTATCTCCATCTCCTGCCATCCCCAGCTTCCTTCAAATCCCACCTAAAATTCCATCTTCTACAAGAAGTCATTCCCAATCCCTCTTAATTCTAGTGCCATCTCTCTGTCCCCCCACCCCATCACATTGTAATGGCAGGAACTGTCTTTTCCCTTTCTTTATATTCCTGACACTTAGCACAGTGCCTGGCACATAGTAGGTGCTTAATAAATGCATACTGATTAGGACCAACTGGTTGTCAGTGACTACTGTGAATTGAGCTCCAGTCTAGGCACTGTGTGACATCACACAAAGGAAGGAGATGTAATTGTTTGTCTTCTTTTAAAGACACTGAGAGACAGTGACAACAACAGTGAAGCCGGATTCAATTTGTCGGGTGCATGATAAGCTGAGACAAGATGGAACAGAGGCTGGATTAGCTCCAGAACCCTTCCAGAAGGAAGACGGAAGGGAAGCCTGGGAGAGTGCTATGGCCAGATCTGCTTGTGCTTCTCGGCATGTGCATCCATTGGGGTCCACGTGTGCCTCGGACTGTGTGTGTCTCTGTGTCCACATGCGTATTTGGCTCTCTGTTTGTCAATGCAGCTCTGTTTGTGTATCCTTATATCACAGGCTCTGAGAGTCTCCAGGCCCCATTTGGGTTGCTTGTGCATCCTCGGGGAAATACACATGTAAACTCCTGAACAGCCCAAGAGGAATTTTCTCCCTCCATCCGCTGACCTCCAAACCATGGGGATCAATGGCAGTACCAGTAGCTGGGTACTTGGGTATTCCTGACCTCATGTAAAAACGTATAAGGGTCATTGCACCCCCTGGTGGTCAACAGAGGGAACGTCTTTCATAACATTTTGTTTTTGTTGTTGAGTTGTGTCAGGTTGTGTCTGGCTCTCTGGGATCCCATTTGGGGTTTTCTTGGCAGAGGTACTAGAATGGTTTGCCATTTCCTTCTCTAGCTCATTTTACAGATGAGGAACTGAGGCAAACAGGGTAAAGTGACTTGCCCAGGGTCATGCAGCTAGTAAGTATCTGAGGTCAGGTGCCCCTGACTCCAGGGCTAGCCCTCTACCTACTGTGCCACCTAGCTACCCCTCATAAAATCATACTGACTAATTTCAATTCAATTCAATAAACATCTATTAAGCATCTACTATGTTCCAAGCACTGTGCTAGGTGCTGGGGATAAAAAAGAGACAAAAGACAGTACCTGCCCTGGAGGAGCTTAAAATCTAGTTGAGGAGACAACATGCAAACAAATATATGCAATGCAAGCTATATGCAGGATAAATAGGAAGTAATTAACAGAGGGAAAGCACTAGAATTAAGAGGGATTGGGGAAGGCTTCTTGTAGAAGGTGAGATTTTAGTTGGGACTTAAAGGAAGCCAGGGAGGTCAGTAGATGGAGCAGAGGAGAGAGAGAGTATTCCAGGCATGGGGAACATCCAAAGAAAGAACCTGGGGCTGAGAGATGAAGTGTCTTGTTCATGGAACAGCCAGGAGGCCAGTGTCATGGGACTGAGGAGTACTTGTCAGGGAATAAGGTATAAGAAGACCAGAAAGGTAGGAGGGGACTAGATTATGAAAAGTTTTGAATGCCAAATGGAGCATTTTGTATTTGCTCCTAAAGGCAATAGGAAGCTACTAGAGTTTATCAAATGGTGTGCATGACATGATCATTTCATCAAATCATGTCACGATGATCATGTGATCGATTAGGGTGAGAGATTTTAGAGTGGGGAGACACCTTAGGGGTGATCTCATTTGGAAGATGAGGTGGTCTGGGGGTTTAAATGACTTTGCCCACATCCTACAGGTAGTAGTGGGGCAGAACCAGGATTCCAGTGGAAGTCTCCAAATCCAGCATGGTTTCTATTGTATTACTTCTTTCCATAGAACTGGAATGGAATCGTAGACATCAGCTCTTCTAATGCTCTTACTTTATAGAGAAGAAACCGAGGTTTGAAGAAGGAAAATTAATCTGACTTATATTGCACGGCCAATTAATGCCCGAGGTGGCTAGAACTAAGATCTTATGGCTGCTAATTCCAGGGCTCTTTGAAGACCCTTGATTGAATTGTGCTTGGCATTGGGGATACAAGCAGTGATGTGTTGGAGCCAACTTGTACAAGAGAGATGATTGTTAAATTTTCAGTGTGAACATTTATACCTCAGCTATCAGCAAATGCCACAAATCAGGCTTTGACTTGTTTTGTTGATTGTCTACCAGGTGTAGGGAACCTGCGGCCTCAAGGCCACATGTGGCCCTCTAGACCCTCAAGTGCAGCCCTTTGACTGAATCCCAACTTCACAGAACAAATCCCCTTAATAAAAGGATTTGTTCTGTAAAACTTGGACTCAGTCAAAATGCTGCATCCAAGGACCTAGAAGGCCACATGTGGCCTCAAGGCTGCAGGTTCCCTACCCCTGAGAGTCTAGCCTTAAGAAAGGAATGAAGGAAACTTAAAAGGGTGATGGGTGTGAAAGTTGTTTTTTTTTTTTAATTTCTGTAGAGTCTCTTGTTAAACATTTACTAATCCACTCCTGAATACAAGGAAGAATAAAATATAGTTCCTTCTATCAAATGTAGCTGGAGAGACAAGATTTACTCACACAAAAATGAGTGACCCAAGATAAAATATTACCAAATGTAAGAATGTGGGGAATAGAGTGTATTCACTGTAGGGGGAGAGTACTGTGGCCTGGAGTAATCCAGGGAGGCTTTCTAGAAGAGGAGGTGCTTGGACTGGGCCTCAAAGGGTGAGCAGAGTATAGATGAGTGGAGCAAGGGTATGAGCCAAAGGGAAATGGTGGGAGTGAGAATGGTATGGATATCCTGCTGTCTTGGCGGCCTTCAGAGCCTTCTGGCCTCTTTCAGGATAGCATATCAAATCATGTTCCTGGGACTGATTTTGATTTTGTGACTTTTTGGCTTTGGGGTGTGTGGGGAGTATTCCAAAGCCTAGTAAGGAAGCCACTCCAACTCCTGTTTTCAAGTCTTCCTGGTAAATGCCAAGCCCATTTTGAGAAGGCTAGTCCTGCCATCTCTGCTGTCTCAATTCAACTCAGTTAAACCTTTATTAAGCACCTACTGTGTGCCAGGCACTGGGCTAGGTGCTGGACACACAAAGACAAAACCGAAACAGTCCCTGACTTCAAAGAACCTACATTCTGCTTGAGGGTGGTGTCGGCAATATGCAATACAATGTGTCTCCTGCCTATGTGATCCTGGGCTAGACAATTAACCTCTCTGGGCCTCAGTTGCTTAATCTATAAAAGGAGGGGTGTTGGCACAGATAATTTCCAAGGTCCCTTCTAAGACTCTATGATCTTTGAATATATATCTATATCTATATATATAAAACAAGGGAATAGGGAGAGATCATAAATAACTGGGAAGGGTAATTAAAGAAATTTTATGTAGCAGGTGATACCTAAAGTTGAGGATTATGAGAGGGGTAGGTGAGGAAGGAGGGTATTCTAGAGGCAGAGACCCCCTGGTGTGAATGCATAGAGCACAGAGATAGAGCATCAAGTTTGGAGACTTGCTAATATGTCTGGTTTTTTAGTGGATAGGGAAAGAATAAGGATTTATATAGTGCCTATTAAATTACCAGGCACTGTATATAATTACAAATATTATCTCATTTGATCCTCACAACAACCCTATAAGGTAGGTGCTATTATTATCGCTATTTTACGGTTGAGGAAACTGAGATAAAGAGAGGTTAAGTGACTTGCCCAGGGTCACACAGCTAGGAAATGTCTGAGGCTGGATTTGAACTCAGGTCTTCCTGACTCCAGGCCCGGACTCTATCTACTGTGCTGCCAGCTGTCTCAAGGACTTCACATGTGAGTGGGGGAGACAGTACAGATGCTTTCAGCTACAAGTCAGGTGGAAAGGCCCAGTGGTCCTTAGGATGCTGCTGCAAAGCAGATGGTAACTCATTTTCTTTAATGTCATTTCAATTGATAAAAATCATATCCATTTCTGATGTTGAATAATTTGACCATGCCAAGGACCTTGATGGTGAGAAGTCTTTTCTAGGCCTTCAGTAGCTGTGGCCAGGTGAAGGAGTTAATAGTGGGGAGCCACGGAAGGTTTCTGAGCAGAGGAGTGACACGGTCAGACCTGGGCCTTAGATTATTTTGGCAGTTCTGTGAAAGATGAATTAGGTGGAGAGTCAGAAAGTGAAATTAATTAGGAGGTCACAATTTAGTAGTCAATGGTAAGACGTGATATGAGCCTAAGATAGGGTGATAGCGGTGTTAGTTAGACAGGAATGTTTCCAAGAGATAACATGGAAGAAGACCCCCAAAGACCAGGAGTCATGGGCACCAAGGCAGAAGAGATCATCTGGAAGGAGAGGCCAACAATATTAAAAGCTGCACAGAGGGAGGATGAGGACTAAGAAAAGGGCATCAGATTTAGGAGGTAAGGACCTTGTGACCTTGGAGGGGCAGGTAGGTGTGCAGTGGCTAGAGTGCCAGGCCTGCAATCAGGAAGACCCGAAATCAAATCCAGCCTCAATCATTTACTAGCTGTGTGACCCTGGGCACTTGTTTGCCTCAGTTTTCTCATCTGTAAAATGAGCTGGAGAAGAAAATGGCAAACTGCTCCAGTATCTTTGTCAAGAAAACCCTAAATGGGATCGTGAAGAGTCGAACATGATTAAAACAACTGAACAATAACAACAACAGTGACCTAGGAGAGAGAGCAGCTTCAGAGGAGTAATGAGGCAGACGCTGAGAAGGGAGTGGGTGGTGATGACGTAGAGGATTCTGATAATACTATCAGCAATAACAATAATAGTTGTTCTTATTTTTATATCACTCCAAGGTTTGTAAACCACCATCCATATATCTCCCTTAATTCTCACAACAGCCCTGTGAAGCAGGTGCTATTATTATCCCCATTTTATTGATCAGGGCAGCGGGAGATGCAAATTAGCTGACCATGGTTATCAGTTGCTTGGGGACCTTCTCCATTCCCAGGGCCTATGATGATGCAGGAAAGTATTGGGGTTCTAGTTCCTTTCCAATCCCTGAGGACTTGGGTGATTGTGGGAGGGAGGGGAAGCCAAAGATCGAGATCTTCAGGGACTTTATACATGGGAGGGAGAGGAAGCCAAAGATCGAGGTCTCCAGGGACTTTATACATGTGACAGCAGCTCTGTCCCAAAACGAGGCACAGCTAAAAGGTAGCCTCCACATGCAGCCTGCACTCGGCTCTGTGTCACGGCCGATGGCCGATCCTCTAGTCCTTAAGATTGTTGGTGAATGAAGCCCTGGTCCTTCTGGTGCTCATTCTGGTATATAAGGCCCAGGGTAAGCCTGTACTTGGCCCTTGCCTGAGGTTCCACTGTTTATCATTCCAGGTGTGATGTCTGACATATGGGGGCAGAATGCTTCTACTTTCAAGTCACAGACAATAAAAAGCCTTGTATTCCAGAGCAAGGAAACTTACTGGGGATCAGGGGTATGTGGATTCTGCTCCAGGATCCCTTTCTCAATGGATGAGGGTCCCTGACACTCAGTCAGCTTTTGAGGAAAGGCTTGGTTTTACTCTTTATTGGGTCTGAGGTTTTTGTTGTTGTAAAGTCATGTCTAACTCTTTGTGACCCTATGAACTATAGTGCCCATGGAGTTTTCTTGGCAAAGATACTGGAGTGGTTTGCCATTTCCTTCCACAGTGAATTAAGACAAACAGAGGTTAAGTGACTTGTCCAGGCTCACACAGCTGGTAAGGGTCTGAGGTCAAATTTGAATTGGGTCTTCCTGACTCCAGGCTCAATGCTTTATTCACTGAGCCACCTAGCTGCCTCCTGAAGTTTTTTCATCCCCTAAATTCATAGACCCCATCTTGATCCTGCCTCAGTTTCCAAAGAAACAAAGCAATGTGCTATAGTTGGGATCCCTATGGCCTCTCCCAGGGACCCCATCTCCCCCCACCCATCTCAGAACAATTTGCATCTAGAAAAAGTTCCTAGGGAGAAATAATTTTTTAAAAAAATGTTTCTTGGGCAAAAACTGCAGAGGAGGACTGTAGTGAAACAAACACTTGCTCTGTATATTTCTGGGCATAGAAGAAGCCAAAATTCTCGGAATCTGATCACTGGAGGTTAGCAAGAGTTGCCGCCCACCATCTCACTGGGATTTGGAGGATAAATCAAGTTGGATACTTCAGGCCTTCTTGAAATCACTTTCTTTATTTCCTTCCCTGATCCCTACTTCCTTGTCTCTCTTTCTCTTCTCCTTCCTTCTCTCTTCTCTCTCCCCCTCATTTTATCCTTCCCCCCTCCATTTGCTCCCCTCTCTTTCCTTCATTTACTCTTCTCCCTCCTCTTTTTGTCTCCTCTCTGTCTCTGTCTCTCCCACCCCACCACCCTCCCTGCTGCTCTGGCCATTCCACTTGGAATGGCAAATAGAGGCATCCTTAGCAATGGGATGTGATACCAGGGCCTGGGTAGCCAAACACTAGGTATCCCTTCTTTTGCCCTTTCCATCTCCACCCCCTCAAAATGGGAGGAAAAAACAATAATTGGGGTGACAGTCATTTTCCTGGGGAGACTTCCAGTGAACCTCTTTGGGGGCGGGGTTCTCTGCCTCGGTCACTTCCAGGTATTCTGATGTCATGGGGCAAGCTAGTATTACCTTGCCTGACCCATTTTTCTTTCTCCTCTCCTTATAGTAATGAGTTCAGCAGGCTGGTAGCGGAGGAGTATCTCAGCTTCTTTGATTTCGCAGGCCTGAGCCTGGATAGAGCACTCAGGTAAGCAAACGGCCCGGAAACAAGGGACCACGATTCCATGATGGGTCTGGCTTCTAGTCCCTGCACTGTCACTGACTCATTGACCAGTTGGATGATTTTGGACAGTAAATACCTCTCTCTGGGCCTCAGTTTCCCCATCTGTTAATGGGGAGGGGAGAGATAATGACAACTATGGGCTCAGCCCAAGTGCCATTTCCAGAAAAAGAACTGTTTCTCCATTTGTTAGTAATCCCCTCCCCCACCATTGTATATGCTTTGTGTGTATTTTGTATTTATTTGTTTTTCCCCCAGGTGAATGAAAGCCACCTGAGGGTAGGAATTGCAGGAATTATTTCATTTTTATTTTTTTTATCCCCTTCACCTAGCACAAAGTTGGTGTTTAAAAACTGCTTATGGGATTGAATCAAACATATGTTTTGTCTACCTCCCTCACAGCAATGTTGTGAGGTTCAAATTAGAGTCTCATTAGAAACTCCTGTGCAGGCGCAGAGGCCACAAAGAGGTTGTTTACACTTTATAGGGTATCTAGGAGTGGGGGGAAGGGGAGGACTCATGGACCTCATAGATCTCTTAAAGCGGGAGGGAAACTGAGAGAGTGTTCTAGCCCATGGGCACCAAACCATTTTTGTGTCATGCCCCACCCCTTTGGCAGGCTGCAGAAGCCTATGTACTCCTTCTCAGAACATGTTTTTAAATGCATAAAATAAGATACACAAGATAGATTAGAAAGGAAACCAAAAGTTAGTGAAAATTAAGTCGCCCTTTTTTCCTACCCAAGTTCATGTAATCCCTGAAACCTATCCACAGCTCCCTTGGGAGTCTGGGGACCCTGGGTTCTTAACCTGGAAATGGCATTTGGGCTGAACCCTTAATAGACCCATAATTATTATTAATTATTATTATCTTCCCCCTTACTCAGGCAACCCCCTCATTTTACAGTGAAGAAAAGTAAGCTTAGAGAAATTTGAGTACCTTGCCTAAGGTCACATAGATATTTGTGTCAGTGATAGGCCTAGGGCTCAGTCTTGGGAGTCAGCCCCCCCACCACTCCCTTGCAGATTTTCAGGGGTCCTGGTCACTCACCTCAGGGTCTAGAAAGGAGACAAGTTTTAAAAAGAAAGAAGATGCCTCTTTCCCTGCCTGAGTCTATGGCCTGAGATGACTTGGGCACCCAAGGTCATTGATGCCAAAGTGATTCTTTTGAAGTTTCTCCTTGATGCAAACACGAGCTGCATTAGTGTCTCAGTTGCCAAAAGTATAGTCAGATGGTATTCTCTGAATTGGCTAGATCATACCGGGAGTACTGTATCCAGTTCTTGGTATCACATGTTAAATGGGACATCGATAAACTGGAGTGCCACTGAGCAAGGGAACTTGAAATTCAATTTAGTTTAATTCAACAGGCATTTAATAAGCATATATTATGTGGCAGGTACTTTACTAGGCTCTGGGGATACAAAAATGGAACAATTCCTACCCTCAAGGAGTTTACATTCTAATAGGAGAAGTATGCAAGTAAATATAAAATACAAGACATTCCAAAAGTCTTAGTGCAGATGTATGCTATTAAAACTGCCCTAATAGTTTTGGGACATGCTGTAATAGTCAAAGGAAATATACTTGTTAAGCACGTTGTAGTGGGCATTCATTCCTCTTGGGTATGGATTGGTCTGGATGGCCACCGAGGTCTCTTCCAACTCTAAATTCTGTAATTCTGTGATTCTGAGGAAGCAAATGTCCTGATGGAGACGGCACTAATATTGAGGGGATCAGAAAAGTCCTCATGTGGCCCTTGAACTGAGCCTTGAAGGGAGGTAGGGATTCTAAGTTGTAGTGATGAGGTCACACAGCATGCCAGGCTTGTGCAAAGGGGTGGAAGTTGGAGATGGAGACCATGTCTTACAAAGAACTCTCGAAGCAACTGCAGAGCTTTAGCCCAGGGAGTAGAGCGTACAAAAGCCCTTCTTCCAGTCTTTAAAGGGCTGTCATCTGGGAAAAGGAGAGACAAATTCTCTGTGCAAAGAACTAGGATTGGTGGGTGGGAGCTACAGGGAGGAACATTCCAGTTGAATATAAAGATGAATTTTAAAAATAGTCATTTGAACTTTCCAACAATGGAATGGACTGTTTCAAATGGTAGAGAGCTGCCCATCACTGGAAGTACTTAAGCAGCTCACCAGATCTCTGATCTTGGGTAGTATAAAAGAAGATTCATGTATGGGGTGAGTGGTTAGACTAGGACAGATGATCTCTAAGATTCCTTTCAATTCTGAGCTTAGAGTGACTATGACTTTTAATACCTGGGCCTGGGAAGGCTAGGGAGGGGGGAGGGGAAGAAGTGCTCTGCTCTTTGACTGTAGGGCAACCTGGTAACTTGCCCCGCAAAGGTATAGATGTGGCAGTGGCTCATGAGGTTCTGAGGTCCCTTGTCTATGGTATGTGTGCTTCCTTACAGGACCTTTCTGAAGGCCTTTCCCCTGATGGGGGAGACTCAGGAGCGGGAGAGAGTTCTTACCCACTTCTCCAGGAGATACCGACAATGTAACCAGGGAGAGAACACCTCAGAAGGTATGACCATCCTGCTTGGCTGACAGAGAGCAAGTCTACTCCCATTTTTCTGGCAGAAAGAGTACAGGGCATGGAGCCAGGAGATACCTGGCTTCAAATCTTAGTTCTGACCCTTACTAGCTTGAGGACCATGGATTTAATTTCTCTGAACCTCAGTTTCCTCATCTGTGAAACAGGAACAAAGGACACTTGTACTATCTACCTCATAGGATCATTTAAAGGAAGATACTCGGTAAATTTGTATAATGTGAGGAGCAATTGCTAATTTGACTAGGGGCAGCTGCCTATAGGCTAGTGTTTGGGGAGCATTGAAAAAACCCCAAGATTTCCCCCCAAATATCTTCCCTATTGGCGTGTCACCATGCCCAGGACTGTGAGCCTTGAAGACTCTTTGGTCTTCCAGAATTTTGTATTAAAATGCACCTATCTCATAAGGAGTGTAACATGATGAAAAAAGTTCTCTGTGGCCTGAAGAATCATCTAGGAGGGGGCAGCTAGGGGGAGCAGTGGATATAGCACAGGCCCTGAAGTCAGGAAGACATGAGTTCAAATGTGGTCTCAGACACTGTGTGACCCTGGGCAAGTCACTTAATTCGGATTGCCTCCAATCAAACAAACAAACAAAAAAACACATTCTAGGAGGAGGGAAAGCCCCCACCCCCTGAAGGAGGTGGAGGCTCTCTGACTGGTCCCTAGGGAATGACCCAGGACCAGAGCACAGAGGCCCTACTAAAGTGGGGCTTTCATCAAGGGGCACAAGGCAGCCATGAATGTGAACACCTGGAGAGGAAATGCCCAAAGGGGAAGCTTCTCCTTGCATGAGCTGAGCTTCCGTGGGGAGAGCATTCATTCATTCAACAAATATTTTTAAGCAGTTACTATGGGCAAGAGAGGGAGTATGGCATAGTTCATGAGTGTCGGCTCCAGCAGCAGTAAAATTTGAATCCAAGTCCTGCCTCCGACAGACAGTAGTAGCTTAATGACCCTGGGAAAGTCACTTACTTCTCAATGCCCCAGACAACTCCCTAAGATTATCAGTTGCAGAGCAGGTGGCAACCTGCATTAGTGGAAGGCATTCCCTCATCTGAGAGTTCCCTATTCCAATGAAATCACAGGTCCACTTCCTATCCCTTAGTTCATTCAGAGCTAGGTTCTGAAGGAAATACAAAGTTTAGACAGGTTGTGCTTGTTATATTCTTATGGGGGATCTGATATGCACACAGAAAACCCTAAGACACAATCATAATAGCATTCCAGAGCTACAAATGAAGTACTATTTGAGAGCTGAAGGAGAAAGTTGTTTCTATTTGGGGGGATCAGGGAAGGCTTCAAGGAGGAGGTAATGGAATTTGTTTTGGGTATCAGAAAGCAGACAGGAGTTCTAGAAGGGAGGACATTCTAGGCATGGAGAGTATGATGAACAAAGACAAGGGGACAGAAATCTTAGAGCAAAGTCGGGGGATGGAGAATAGAGCAACCTGACTGGAGCATAGAGGAGTATGAGAGAGGGCAGGAAAGGCTCATGCCTTAGGGCCCCTGGGACTCCTAGGTCTGAGTTGGGGTTACTGGCCCCATGTCTGTGGTTCTTAGAGCCCAGGGCAAAGAGATTACAATCAAAATCCATACCAATAATAATAGTAAGGGGCAGCTAAGTGGTACAGTGGATAGAGTGCTGGGCCTGGAATCAGGAAGACCTGAGTTCAAATCTGGCCTCAGACACTTAGCTGTGTGACCCTGGGCAAGTCACAACTCTGTTTGCCTTAGTCTCCTCATCTGTCAAATAAGCTGGAGAAGGAAACGGCAAACCATTCTAGTATCTTTGTCAAGAAAACCCCAAACAGGGTCATGGAGAGTTGGTTATGACTGAAATGACTCAACAACAACAAAAAATAATAGTAATTTCATACACTTGCATCACAATTACCAGCTACAGAGAGTTATTCACACCTATGACCTTTTATCGGATATTCCCAATAGTCCCATGAGGGAAGTCAGGCAGGTATTAGATAGAGGCTTGACCCTTAACTTCATTGGGATGAGGAAGCGCCTTTTACCCATGCAGGTCGACATCTTCTCTTCAATTTATAGTAGGAGAGGGTTGCCTAGAACACTGAGAGGTTAAGTGACTTGGGAGGTGGGTGGCAGATATTATCCCCTTTTTCCAGATGAAGAGACCAAGGCCCAGAGTGGTTAAAAGACTTACCTGAGGACACACAGCTAATAAGTAGACAAATCTGGGGTTGAATACAGTTCAGCATTCCTTCTCCCCAATTTTTATTAATGTCTGTGCTTTTTAAAAATATCACAACCATTGCTGTGCAACCCTTCCTTATACCAGATGTACCCTGTGGCTAATGGGGGCTCAACAAGGAGATTCTGGGTTTACAGAGACTTGGATGCATCCTGGAATTGGGTCTGACCCCAAAGTGAGCGAGTGCGTGTGTATGTGCACGCGTGCGTGCGTGCGTGCGTGTGTGTGTGTGTGTGTGTGTATGTTGGAAGCAGGCTTTCCTTTCTCTGGTTCTGCCCCCCACCCAGGAGCAATTTCAGGGAAATTGCTAAAACAAAGCTTAGGCATAACTCCTATTTAGGGTCTCCCCCAAATCTGGGGAATAGGGTTCCTTGTAGAAAAGATATTCATTATGTAATATGTATAATAAGGCACTCGTTGTACCATATGGACAGCAAGCAAAGACCAACAGTTTATTATTTTTTTCTGCCACAGACACTGCACAAGATACAAGTGCATGAATCAATCCTGAAACGTAAACTATGTCAAATAGTCCATTGCACTCATTATCCTCCCTGTGGGAGGCCAAGGCCCTGGGCGGGATGGCTGGATAGACGTTCCCCATTCCCATTCATCTGCAGGGTTGGAGCAGCCCAGCGGTCCCGGTCTCCTGCCTAGTGGGCCATGGCTTGCTTTAGTCCTTCTCCTGTGGGTGGTGCTGTTCTCCTCGGAGAAGGGCACCATGCTGCTGTGGAAAGCTCCTCCCTCGAGTTAGCTCATGCACGGATCCCAGGCTCAGGGAAGCTTGACCATGGCTGGAGGTTACCGCCTAGGCTGGGAGGGCCATTTCTCAGGATTGCTGGTTGCCAATCAGTGCTCCAGGCAAGGGACAGAAAGGCAGGAAGGCAGCCAGGGTCCAGCCTAGCCAGCGCTCTCCCAAAGTCATGTACTTAAGCTGCAAGCTGTCATTGGTCATTGCCTGGGGTGGGGAGGGGAGAGAAGTCTTCTCCATTCCCCCCATTCCACCCCACCCCCCTTCCTCATTGCTGGAAATCCAAGGGAAAGAAAGTGCCAGCAAAAAAGAGGGCACAAAAAGAGAGAATGATGAAGCTGTTTCCACAGCTCTTATGGCCTGATTGGGTCCATCCTCCTGACTCACATGAGTCCATCCCCCAGAATCCCAGTGTCCAATCATCTTTCACCCCTCCCCCCAGTCATGGGGGTCAACCAAAAGTTGCTGTGTCATCCTGGAAAAGCACATGCCCCCTCAGCAGGGGGCCAGGGGAAGGACCCCCATTTCAGCAAGTTAGGGGTTCCCCAATCACACAAAGAAAGGCAGTCAAGCAAAGCCAATTCAGAAACTGTTTCTATCAATGTCTTCCATATCTGGCATCGTAATTAGTCACCTGCCCTCTGGATTCAATATTGCTCGTTGAATTTATTCTAAATTCAGTGGCCTTTTTGGGGTATAGTTTTAAAAAAACATTATTTTAATCAGAGTATATATTGTTTCAAGTGTTCTTTCCACTATATCATGCTGTTTCTTTGCCCTGACTGTCATCTTTATCCATTCTGGGCATTCTTCGACCAACCTCCCATGCCCTCTCAACAGGCAGAAGTAACCCAGTGTACTGGGGTTGGGTTCTCCTAGAGGAGGGCTCCCTGGGCTGTGTTGGTAACCAGATGTCCTGGGTAACAGGAAAGGGAAGGGAGCCAAAGCTGAGGGCTGAGGGCCACCTGCCTCTGCTGTGTTTCAGATGGGATTCACACGCTTACCTGTGCCCTGATGCTGCTCAACACGGACTTGCATGGACATGTAAGTGCAGATGGGGAAGAAGAGAAAGGAGACAAGGGAAGGGGGGTTGGTGGATAAAGGCAAAGGCCAGTATGCAGAACAAAGATGCAGGTCTGGACCAGCCCAGGGAACCCATGTGGAGCTCCTCTGTCTGTCCCTCGGCCCAACTCCCTAGGAGGGCAGGTGAGCCTTGGCTAAGATACAAGTGGTTGGTGGATTCCCTTGGGGTGATGGGCATTGGCTGGCTCTCTCCTGGAGGTGTTGAGACAGAACTCCAGGAAACAGGACTGAGGGCAGGTTGGGGTATTCTCAGGGGCCAGGACCCTGCTGCTCATTGATTCTGAGGCTCTTGCTCAATCAACTTCCAGGGTGGGGGAGAAAGATGGCAGCTAGTGGTGGCCTTGCCTAAGACATAGAAAAAAGCTACTGAATCTCAGGCAGGTTGGACTTTATTTCTTATTTAGAATGAGTGTGGGCCCAGGAATGCCTGGGGTGGAATCTGATTTCAACTGCTAGCTAGCTGTGTGACCATATATGGGCAAACCAGTTACCCTCTCTCAATTTTAGTTTCCTGATCTGTAAAATGGGAATAACTATAGCTCTTATCTCACAGAATCATTATGAGGATCAAATTTGAAAATGTGTATAAAGCACTTTGTAATCCTTAAACTTAAAGTGCTATATAAATATTAGCTATTATTATTTTCTTCCCTTGTTCTCTTTTTCTTTCTCTTCTTCTGACTCATCAGATACTATGTTTTAATGTAGTATTCCTGGTAGATAGAGCAGGGAATTAGGAGGTCTGGGTTCTTGACTTTCTGTATGATTTCAGTTACCCTTCTCTGAGACTCTGTTTTCTCTGCTTGTGAAATGGACAGGCGTGTCTCTAATGGTCCCTGACTCTTGTCTGTGGTGAAGCTGAGTTTCTGAGGGTTGATAAGACAAGCCTTATGAAGGCATTTTAACGAAAACCCAACTGGTTCCAGCTGTGAGGTCACCCCAGAACTGGCTGGACCCTTTTGAAGCTATGAAGCCCAAGGCTGATTTACTCACTCTTGGTGGGCTATAGCAGAGAACTTCCAGGGGCCTCCTCTGGAGCTGAGATGACTCAGCTCTACAGCTCTGGTCTCTTTCTCATGTCTAACCACCTGTCTTTTCTCATTTTCCTGCTGTGGGGCCCATGAGCTAAGGTGTGCATGGGCCCTCTGGGCTCCACAATGCTTGTGCACCCCATAACTTGTCTGGACAATGAGTGCCCTGGATGGGCAGAGCTGCCACTGGCCTGGCTCCCTTGGCAGAGCCAAGCCTACTCATTAACTTCTCCCTCTTCTCTCTGTCTGCTCCGGGATCCCCTCTTTCCGTTATCTTGCTCTTTACCAGGTGGTAAGTGTAGGTGGGGGAAGTGCATGTCTCTTTGTGTATCCCATCATACCCTTCCTGCCTGTCTTTCCAACTATGCTTTGGGTCAAATCACTCTTTTCCTTTGTCCTCATCCATCATGGGTTCTCCTCTGTCTCCTTGGCTTTTTTGGATTTCTCATGAGCAATTTTGGTGCAAGATGTGGTGTGAAAGGTAGAGACATATGATGCAAGTGGAAATTTGGGGGTCCCTGTGCATCTAATTTATGTATGCTGTCTCAATCCTCCGTCAGTGCTGAGGTTTGCCTTTAATGTCTCAGCCTCTCCTCTCTCTCTGAAAAGGAAACTTAAGATGAGTGGGGTTAAACTAAGTCCTGGTAAAAAAAAAATATATATATATATATACACATCCTGAGTGTAGAATGAGTGTTTGGAGTTGTAGAAAGAACTCTGGCTTTGGAATCTGGAATCAGGAGATCTGGGTTTCAACATGCCTACGGGACTTACTGGGGCAGCTAGGCGGTGTGGTAGATAGGGCACTGGGCTTAGAATCAGAAAGATTTATCTTCCTGGGTTCAAATTTGGCCTCATACACTTACTAGCTGTGGGACCCTGGGCAAGTCACTTAACCCTGTTTGCCTCAGTTTCTTCTAGTAGCAAAATGAGCTGGCAAAGGAAATGGCAAACCGCTCCAGTATCTTTACCAAGAAAACCCCAAATGAGGTCACAAAGAATTGGAAATGACTGAACAGCAGCAAAAGAGACTTTCTAGCTACATGACCATGGAAATAAACCCCTTCCGTTTTCAGAGTTTTCATCTGTTAAATGGGGGTGATAATTCTTGCACTGCTTATCTCACATATTTTGGCAAAGGCCTTTGCAAGCCTTAATGTCTATACAAATTTTGAGTTATTATTATAAGTGCACATATGTTAAGTCTACCATCAGTGTAATCTGTTTGCTTCTATATTCATTTGGTTACATATTGCATCTGTTCTCATTAGGAGCTGATAGCACATCAAAGAGGTGTTAAAACACCATCACCCTTAGTTTGGGAATAAGAATAAACCCAAAGTGCAGTTGTTTACTAAGTTCAGTAAACACCCTTCTGGTGTGCTAAGAGTCCACTAATCTCACGGATAAATTATTAGATTGAGAATAGAATGTTGTCACAAGTACTGAACTATTTATTAATTGATTTTTGTGGACATTAGCCAATTGATAAACATTCAGTGTCCCAACTAGGGCTGGAGAGTTTTTCTGGGCATAGAATTTATGAAAAAGAGAGAATGAGTCTTGGGTTCTGCTGTCAGATTGGAGCCAGAGAGAGAGCTTGCTTGCCATTGCATTTGGATGAGAACACCTCAGCCTCAGTGGTGTGAATGGGACTGAGACAGCTTCTACCTAATGGGTCCTTGAAACTCTAACCCTTTTGAAAGCCTGAAGGTTCTGGGTTAGAAAGTACCTGGACTGGGAGGGGATGCCAGTGTTTATAATCAACTTTTAGTTATCCACCACAATGCATACACTGAGTCATTCATTTCATGCATTCAACAAACATTTATTCATTTCCTATCATGTGTAAAGTACTGTACTAGGTACTATGATGTGAGTGAGGGGCAGTCTGGCATAATGGATAGAATTCAGACTCAGGAATCAGAAAGACCTGGATTCCAATCCTGCTTACTAGCTGTGTGACCCATGGCAAGTCACTTAGGATTTCTTGGCCTTGGCTTCCTCACCTGTAGAACAAGAATAATACTACTTGCAGTACTTGCCTCACAGGATTGTGAGGATTAAATGAAGTAAGGCATGTGCAACACTTTGCAAATCTTAAAAGGCTATATAAATGTCAATTATTATTATTCTAAGGGAGGGGAGCAGAAACAGAAGTGAGAAAAGTTTATTTGACAGTCCACAACCTTGACATCAGGACCTGCCTTCCTCAATCCTCCCTCCACACCACACTGGGAAGCAGATAGGGCTCTGGGGAGAATGCTGGAACCTCACCCTTTCTGAGAGGCTGGGTCTCTGTTTGGAGCTTTCTTTCCCTTGTGGCAAAGCCTCAGAGGTGAACTGTGATGAGGAAGCCTCTCGCCTTCCTTCTTGACCTCCAAAATGGGAGTTGGGAGTAGAGCCCAGGAAGTTAGTAGAAGTCAGTCAATTATTGATTATTCACTTTACTAGAGGGGAAGCAGCAGGAGGGATACTCCCGAACACCAGAAAATCCCCAAATGACTTCTCTGAGCCTTGGAAATATATTATGTATTTTCCCCCTTTCCAGTTTCTCAGCTAATTCATCTATCCTTAATCTTTTTTTAAAAAATTGACTAATATTCAAATGAGTCTAAATCTCCTACTAGTAGAGTGGGCCAGAGTGAAAGGACTTGGATTAAAATTCCACTTCTTACGTTTATTCCATGTGAGACCTTGGACAATTCACTTAATTTCCCTGGTTTTCAGTTTCCTCATTCATAAAATGAGGGGCTTGGACTAGATGACCTCTGAGTTCTGGTCCAGCCCTAAATCTATGGTCCTATGACCTTTCTTTTGACCCTCAAACTTCGTCAAAGTTCTGCCCTACTTCTTGGTATTCCTTCTGTTCTTGAGTTGGGCAGGAGAGGACGGAGTCAGTCCCTGAACTGAGATGTATACAGTTCAAATCCCAGAAATGACTTACTCATATGGCCTTGAGTAAATCACTTAACCCCTCAAAGTCTGTTTCCTTGCCTGTAAAATGAGAGGATTGGATTAGGTGACCCCCAACGTCCTTTATAGCTTTAGGTCTATATGATCCTATGATCTTAACCTCTCCTTAGCTCGGTTTTTGGGAGAGTTATAGTAGCCGCAGATATTAATGGTCGGGCACATAGAGAACTGAGATCCAACTGAAATACCTTTCAGATACAGCCTCTCTACTCCAAGTGTCTTCCTTTGTACAGGATGGCAACCCTAGGTGTTCCCTCAATGGGACGCTATATACAAGTACAGAGAACCAAATCTATGTGACCATAGACAGGGCAGGTCTCAGGTTGGGAAGCTCAAGAGCTTCATCTTCCCCTTGGTGTTGGGACAAAGACCAATTACAGGTGGAGACAGAGGCCCTGAGCTCTCACCGGAGTTGCTGCGGAGCCTAGAGGTGCCGTGACTCCATGTTTTCCAATTAATCCTACATCTCCTAGATGGAAACTGGCTCCTTAAGTTATTGTCAAGTAATCATTCTCCCTCTCAGAGCGTGGGGAGGCAACTCATGGAGGGCAGTTCTGCAGAGTTTGCACTCTATCCAACTAAGCTCTCCCTTAGCTCCCCTCTGACCACCCTCGCTGGAAGTTATCTACGGCACAGGGGCAGGAAAGTGAGAGGAATGGGCTTAGGAAGTTGGATATGAGGCCTTTTTACTCTTTCTTTTCACCACCCTGAGGGAACTGCCTCTCTGGGCAGCCCCTTACCTAGCCTGAGCCACCTGCTCTCTGTGTTACAGAACATTGGCAAGAAGATGTCCTGCCAGCAATTCATTGCCAACCTGGATGGGCTGAATGATGGACAGGACTTTGCCAAGGATCTGCTGAAGGTACTTCTTTAAAGTCCTGGCCCTGACCTCAGTACAGCAGGAATCCCACCGTCTCCTGGTTGGGATTCCACTTTCCCTACTCTCCACTATCCCCCCATAGCCAGAGCTGAGATCCGCTCTGACCATTCTAAAGGACAACATTTTGGGTATTTTCTAGAAGCAGGCATGTGATAAGTCTGGGAAGAGGGAAAGGATATTAAAGAGAGGTTGAGGATTTTATTTATTGGGCAAATTCCCATTCAAGTCATGAATATATTGGTTTCCCTTAGTCAAGGAAACTGCTCTGCTCTAGACCACAGTTTCTTCTTTTTCTTCTTCTTTAAATCCTTTTCAAGGCTAACATGCTTCATCATCATCATCATCATCATCATCATTATCATCATCATCATCATCATCATCATCATCACTGTGGGTACAGGCAATGTCATTGAAATCAGTGTCAACATTATCATAATCAGATTTGCCATCATCATGGCCATTTTTACAAGCACCAGCAAATTTATAATCATCCTGAGCTACCTGTTGAGAGTCACTGTCATCACTGTTGTCATCATAGTTCTCTTCATCGTCATCATCATCTTCACCATTCTCACCCTCTTCACTTTCACTATCACCACCAATCATCATTATCAATGCTACCACCACCACCATTGCTATCAGCACCACTTCCACAACTGCCATAATTAATCATCATCACCATCACTGTCACATCACCAACCATCATCCTCATCATCTCCACCATTATTACCATGATCACCATCACTATCACCATTATCAACATCATCACCACCCACCAAATCTATATATCCAGTGCTAGTCTCTTTCCTGAGTTTCAAGTTTCACATGACCACTGGACATCTTCCTTTGGATGTTCTGTAGGTATCTTAAAGTCAACTTGTTTGAAATGGAACTCATCATCTATCCCATCTTTTCCACCCCTCTTTCTAACTTTTCTACCTTTGTTGAGGGTACTACCATCCTTCTAGTCACCCAGGTTTTCAGCACTGGAGTCATCCTCAACCCTTTCCTCTTCTTTACCATCCCTGTATACAGTTTCCTACTCTCATGGATTCTGAGTTTTGTGGATTCTCCACAACATCTTGAATTTATCCCCTTCTTTTCACTGATGAAACCATAGCTTAGTTCAGGCCTGTTGATCATTTCTCACCTGAACACAAAATAACTCCCCCCACCCCAGTCATCCTGCCTCTTTCTTCTATAATCTCTCCTATGTTACCTAAGAGGTATTCCTGAAGTGCCATCCCTGCTTAACAAGCTTCAATAGTTCCCCCTTTTTTTTGCCTCCAGGATAAAATCCAGACTTCTATTTGGCATTTAACACCTTCTGCAACCTAGTTTCAAAACCTGTCTTTTGAGAGTGATTTCACATTTATCCCCCTCACATCCTCAGGAGCTCCAGCCAAACTGGTCCCATTGCTGTTTCCTTGCATGCCCATCAATCAGTCTTCCATTTCCAGATTCCAGTATCCCATTGCACAGATTGTCACCCAAGCCTGATGTACACACTCCACACCATCTCCCAATGTCTTCAAACAGTGGTTTCAAACTCAAACAGAAAGAGATCCCTTCTTGGCCACATGTTGACTTAGAGAACCACAAATTAACATTATCTATATTGTATTTTGTGAAACATTTTTTCCAATTGTAATCTGGTTCAGCTGCACTCCCAGCTACTGATGGGCTCTGAATTTGGTGGTCTTAGGAAACCTACTTTCCTTTGAGGCTCCATTTAAATGCCACCTCTAGGAGGCCTTTCCTGATCCCCCCAGTTGCTAGAGCTCTGAGCCCCACTGAAATAACATGACATTTAGTTTGGATAGATTTTCTATTTACTTACCTGTGTGCCTGTTGTTTCCCCCAGTACAATATGGGCCCCTTGAGAGCAGTGACATTTTAATTTTTGCCTTTGTATCCCCAGGACCTAGCACAATGACTGGCACATAGTAGGTACTTAATATATATTAACTTAAATCACCAACCATCACTGAAATCCATTGTCACCATCACTCTCACCATTATCCCCATTTCCATTATCCCCATCACTATCATCGCCATTATGGACAGCAACATCACCACTATGATCATCATTGTCATAATCACCACAAGCCATCATGGCCACCACCAAAAAACACTTGTATTTGTTGATGTAGTACCGAATGAGATCCAATATCCCAGAACTTGCCCTTTAGGCATTTTGGGTCAAAGGCAAATTGATGGTGAATCCAAGGGAATGTGAGGGAAATGACCCTGAAGAGAACTATTTACAGAATCTGTCTGACTTGGCCAAGGCCTTCCTCACACAGAAACTCTCCTCAGGATCAGCTGGAGGGTGAAAAATGGCTTCAGCTCTTCTGGACTCTTCACTAGTGCTCCTTTTTCTTCTCCTTCCAGACACTATACAATTCCATTAAGAATGAAAAGCTGGAGTGGGCCATGTGAGTAGTGTTTGTGGCCCTGGGGTGTGTGGGAGGGTGCCTGACTGAGGTGTGGAATAAGTCCCTTGGGGCTCATTTCCATTTGGGGAAGGACAAGAGTGTTTAGGTCCTGAATGTCACCCGCTTCCTTCCCACTCTCCTAGGTCTTTGGAAAATTGGGAGCAGTGAAGAAGTGAAGGGATTGAGGTCATTAAGTCTAGAAAAGAGAAAATTTAGGCATCTGAATATTTGAAGAAGGGATGCCACAGGGACAAGGCATTAGACTTGTTTGGCCACCCAGGGAAGAATTAGAAAGTAGGGCAGAAGTTTCAGAGAAGCAGATTTTAGGAATATCTTCCTAATAATTAGTGCTGTCCAAAAATGGAGTGGATTGCCCTCAGGAAGTAGTTGGTGAAGACCTCACCGCAAGTCTTTAAGAAGTGGACAAGATAGCTTACTCATTAGTATATTACAGGGAGGTTTACCATTCAGGCAAGATCACTGAGTTCCCTTCCAGATCTGAGTGTGTATGTAGTATGTAGGGCACACCAATGAGATCCAATGAGAAGAAACCAGTTTGGTAGGACAGTGGGTTGGTGGACTGAGCTTAGTGTGTTGGTTTCTTATTGACATCATCATCACCAGTCATCATAGCCAACCACCCCCATATTTGCTGACATGGTACCAAATAAGATACAATATCCCAGATCCTGCCCTTGAGGAATTTAGGGTCTAAGACAAATGAATAGTGATCCATGTGATCCCTCACCATCTCAGAAAAAAGGTCCTAAGTGTGAAGTCCTTGGAGATCTCTCCTTGGTCCCCATTCCAGTTTGGTTTTAGTTAGATAGAGTTCAGTGCAGTTGGAGATCACACTAATAATAAGAGTTCCTAGGATTCTCCTCACTCTCTGTCCTATCAGCTATAAGGACAGAGCACTTCACTACTTTCTCTCTCAATTGTCCTATCTCATGAGGCCTCTCAATGGGGCTTCTTGGCCATAGTTTGCATTTAATTATTTACCTACGCTTCCATACTCTTCATCTCAAACAGAGAGAGGGATTGTAGATCTGGTCTGGGGATCTACTGATCCAAGAGCCAAGATCCCTAGTGGGGGAGGGGGAGGATCTAAAATTCTGTGATTCTCTGGCCAAGGATGGTGATCAGTATGAGGAGATCAGAAATCATTCAAGATCTATGATCATGGGTAGGGGAATCAGAATTAAGAGTCAGAACCTCTTTATCTCTTAGAGAAACTGTCCTGTCTCCCAGGGTAAGAACTAAGGTGAGGGCTAGAGAATGATCTTGGCTTACCCTACTCTTCTGGGGCCCAGGGAATGGACTGTTGATGAAGGGTATGGGGTGGGGGCTACAGATTCCCCTCCTCCCCCTCCCAGGGTGTGTGGGGGAGGCAGGGGCCATCCTGTGGTCCCAATCCCTGTGCTTCCCCAGTGATGAGGAGGAGCTGAGGAAGTCGTTGTCTGAGCTGGTGGACGACAAGTTCGGGCCTGGGGCCAAGAAAGTGACCAGGATCATAGACGGCAGCAACCCCTTTCTGGATATCCCTCAGGCGCTCAACGCTGCCACCTACAAGCATGGTGTGCTCACCCGGAAGACCCATGCTGACATGGATGGCAAGAGAAGTGGGTGCCTCTCCCTGGGGGCATTGTGGAGGAGGAGGGGGGAAGAGGAGAGGGGTGACAGGACAATGTTTGAGATGCCTTGCCTGGGGCCAGTTTCCTGAGGGAATACACGAGGAGGGTCTGGGGAAGTTCATATTATTTCACGGGTTAGGGTTGGTGGTCCCAAAAAAACCCTTACTCTTCCCTACCACCTCCACCCCCTGTTAACACAAAAATGTTGAGATGTGTACAGTGACTGGTACTGGGGCAATGCATGCTCACATCTGTCATCTTTGATCCTCACAGCAACACTAAGAGGTAGGTAAGGAAAAGGGATTATTCTCCCCACTTTTCCGAGGAGAAAACTGAGGCCCAAAGAGTGAAGTGACTTGTTCAAGGCTACAGAGTGAGTTGTAACAGAACTGGCACTTAAACTCAGATCCTAGTTCAGTGTCCTTTCTGCTAGAATGCATATGACTTCCCTAACTTTTTTTAACATTTTTAACATCTAACATTTTTTAACATCTTTTAAAAAAAAAAAAACCCTTATTCGATACTGTTTCTAAGCTGTATCATTTCTGAGGAGTAGTGAGTTCCCTGTTCAAACCTCCCCCATCCTCCTCTCAACTTCCTTTGATTTATCCCAAAGTTTTCACTCAATGCCAAGCTCATCCCATTTATCAGGATTTGGGGACTCTCTGGTTCCCTCTGCATCTATCTGAACATTAGCTCTATTCGTTGCCCTTCTCAATTTGTGTTTCCCCAAATTGCAGAGAGCCTTATATGATCAGTTTTTGCTCATGTAGCCGTCCTAAGCCACTTTCCCCAACCAAGGGGTCCTTGTTGGGTTCTTGTTGAGGCCTTTCTAGTCCCTGGTACATTTTTCTTGGAACGGGGCCAGTGGTATTTTTGGTGACATTCTCTGGGGTCAGAGAGCAGGAGGAATAGAAAGAGCCTTCTATAGATCCCTAGCCTGGAAGCGTGAGAGCTGCCATCCCCTTGGGCCTGAGTTGACCCAAGCTGTGTGTTGGGAGCAGTAGGAGGGGCAAGGACTGAGGAGTTATTGCTTCATTATTATCCCATTTTTCATGATTTTACTCGCTGTTAGGACTTTTCGTGAGAGCCCAACCTGGCCTGTGGTCATTCCAAAGAGGGAGAGGGATGGGGCACATCTAGCCTGGGTGATTCAGTCCCTGGAAAAGTTAAAGAAGTCTTTGGTATTGATTTTGTCTTGACTCCCTTTTTTGTAGCATGAATCTACTGCCTTGGACTACCGCAAGTGGGGGGGTCTGGGGTCATGTCCCTGTGGACTTCATTTCTGAGCAGATCCTTTCTCTGTATGTCTAGCCTATATGTGGGCCTACATTGAAGTTAGTGGCAGGGGATGGGTAGGGGGAGGGAGCATGGGCTCTGTGTGTGAACAGTGACATAGACTTTATTTGACTCATAATTCAGGGGAAAGTTGTACAGTGGAGAGGGATGATTAAAGGTAGGTCACAGACATCCATTCCTTGTGTTTTCTTCTAGCCCCCCGAGGTCGGCGAGGTTGGAAGAAGTTCTATGCGGTTCTCAAAGGAACCATCCTTTACCTGCAGAAGGTACATGTGGTCATCATTGGGATGGTTCTTATCTTAGGGCTGAACCTGCAGCATTGGTCTGTCCATTCTTGAAGAGAAAAGGAGGTAGTTCAGGCCATGAGCCATGCGAAGGAGTAGAGATCTGTAATCACCTGAGGGTCTGGGGGTGGGAAGAGGGAAAGTTTGGACAGTCCCCCCAGGCACTTAGTCATGATTCATTCAGCAAGGCTTTATTAAGCACCACCTACTATGTGCCAGGCCCAGGGCTAGATACTGGGGATTCAGAGACAAAAATGTAATGGTCCTTGCCTTTGATTTCAGCTCCTATACAACATGTACGTGTATAAGTAAATTTAAAATTCAGGACGTAAATACAAAGTAATTTCAGAGGTCAGGATATTAGCAACTAGACGGCCCAAAAAAGACAGGCATTCAAGCTCAGTTCTGAAGAAAACCAGGAAGTCTAAAAGGCAAGAGGTAAGGAGTGATGAGGGATGGCCACTCAAAGTAAAACGTCACATGAAAGCAACAGCAAGTAGACCACTTTGGCCAAAATGTAGACTAGAAGTAGGTAAATCAGACTGAAAAGGTAGGCTGAAACCATAGTAGGAGTAATTTAAATGTCAAAGAGAAGTCATCTGCCTGGATCTGATCCTTTGACTGAAAGAATAATGTCCCTTGAGCTTTAGTTGAGTTGGTGGTGGGTAGGTAACATCTATTATTACACACAGCCATGTTGGTTTTATAGCTGGTATATACTGAGCAACATCTGCTAGTTTGTCCAGTACTATCTTTCTTTGGTGAGGGAAATAATGAAGTATATGACATTGTCTCTGTCCCCTTTTCCTAACCTATTGTTGAGTGGCCCTACAACCACTTTTTCAGAAACTCAGCAGTTGGGGAAGGTCTATAAGAGGGAGGTGGGGACTGAGCAGGACCTTGAAAGATGGAATTTGGATTTGACAGAGAGGAAGGGGGAAGGCTCTATTCTTCTGAGATTGGTAGAGTTCTTACAGTGGTGAGGATTTATTTAAAGCCCTCACTGACTTAGTTGAAAACTAAGTTGAAGATGTTTCTAGGGTAGGGAGGAGACTAAATTCTGTTGGGAACCTGGTCCTGGGTGGGTGTTAGGGGGAGGGTTTATGGAAAGGGTAAAAGGAGAATGGAATACTGCCCTCCTCCCACAAATTTCTCCTATACTCACTGCACCCCAGGATGAATACAAGCCAGATAAAGACCTCTCAGAAGTGGACTTGAAGAATGCCATTCGTGTCCATCACGCACTGGCCACTAGGGCCTTGGACTATAGCAAGAAGTCCAATGTACTGAAGCTAAAAACTGCTGACTGGAGGGTATTTCTCTTCCAAGCACCGTGAGTATCTTTATTTGGTTTCAGAATCCCATGTCCTCTGACTCAGACGTGCCTAAGAGAGAGCAGGAAAGGGCTAGAAGGGGTAGTCATGGATATATATGTGTAACTGACCTTGGGACAAGGTCATAATCCTTAGGTACTTTCCTTAAGACTTCAGACAGCACAACCCAGTGCACAGAGTTTTCTTTAGAAAACAAAACCAAACCTTTATTAATTTTTTTAAATATGGATGTCACTCTCCATTGACCTCCCCAACAAATGAATTCCTCCCACATAACAAAGAAGTTTAAGCAAAACAAACCAAGATATTGGTCGCATCTAATAACATCTACTCCCACTTGCAACCCTAGTTAGTACACCACCTCTCTTCTGAAAAACGGCAGGTGTGTTTCATGGCCAGTTGTCTGGGGTCAAGACTGGTCACTACAATGATCACAGTCCTGGTGTTGTTTTGTGTTTATTTTCTTTTGCATTATTGTGGTCATTGTGTACATTGTTTTCTTCTTTTTTTTTTACTTCATTCTGTATCAAGCTATATTGGCCTTCCCATATTTCTCTGAATTCTTCATATCTCAGTTTCTTATTATGCTTAATATACCATTACATTAATTTATTTACAAAGAAGGTAGGTGGGACAGCTAAGTGGCACAGTGGATAGAGCACTGGCCCTGGAGTCAGGAGGACCTGAGTTCAAATCTGGTCTCATACCAGACACTTGACACAGACACTTATTAGCTGTGTGACTCTGGGCAAGTCACTTAACCCCAATTGCCTTGCCAAAAAACAAACAAAAACCAAAAAAACAAACAAAGGAGGTAGGTAGTCCGGGGTAATGGAAAAGAAAGTTGGCCCTGCTGCCCAGAAGACCTGGGAGTACCCACCTACTGATACTACTCTGATACCCTGAGTAAGTCACCAATGCCCCAAACGACTTCTGTAAGTTGCAGAGAAAGGGTCTACCTGAATTGTTAGAGAGAATCTTCTCTACTAGGAACTCCCTGTGTCAAGGTTCAGTCCCTAGCCGATTACAATCTATTCAGTCTTTCCCTACTTGATCTGAGTACCTGCTTTGTTTGTAGTTTTTTTGCTATAGACACACACACACACACACACACCTCAGAGACAAGGGAACCCTGGCACCCAGACAATGTCCTCTAGGACCAGACTCCCCAGAGAGGTTTTTCTCTTCTCTGCCTCAAAGAGGCCTCACTGGGTTTGCTGCCTATAAGTAATCTCAGAATGGAAGAGAATTTGGTGCCCTCAGTAGGTCACCTGCGGCCTAATATGTTCATGCCCCTAGAGTCAGCCAACCTCCTCTCACAGATTAATAGATGTATTTTAGGGGTGTGCTGGTAAATGTTTAGTAAATTGGCTCTCTGAAAAATACAAGGGACATACTTTCAAGCCTAATTTCCATTATTAACATTTTTCCCTTCACTTTCTTAAGTCTAGACAATCAATAAAAATAAATCGAGCCCTGATTTATAGTTTTAGCTGATTTCTGAGGTGCTAATGCTCACACTGAAAATTTAACAGTCAGCTCTGACACATCCCTTCATCTGATCCCTGTGTAGCAGGGCCCAGGCCAGACTTCTCTTTCTGGCCCTCCAGCTGGGGTAGAAGGGGTGGTGCTTTTGAGCCCAATCTGCTCCAGGTTTCCTTCTTTCTTCTCCCGGTACCCACCCCACCCTCAGCTAAAAGTGAAAAAAAATTATCTCCCTCTCTCTGCCCCCTCTTTCCAAAAATATCAGAATTGGTTTCCAGCAACTTCCTTTTGGGGATGTAAAAGGCAGAATCCAGCAGAAACTCCCAGGTGTAGAAAAGTGGGTTATTGGCTCCTGGGGTTTGGTAATGGATATGGGTTTACCTTGCTTTGGTTCAAGCAACTGTAAAGTTATTTATAAACCACCCACATGTAGATATCGGAGTTGTATGGACCTAGTCTAACTCCTTTGCTTTACAGAGGAGGAAACAGACCTCGAGGGGGAAGCAACTTGTCCAAGGTCATAGGTGCCTTAGTGATAGAATGAGAAACTCAATTCTCAATCCTCCTGCTCCAGGGTTTTTTTTACTTTTTGTCACCCCAGACCTTTATAAAGCATATTATACCTTTAAATGTAGAGTGGCTGGTGAATACATTTTGTAAAATAAAGCATACTCTCTTTACTTATAAGGGTCAAATCTGGATTTCCATAGCAGGAATTTGTTAGGAATTAGAGATACAGACACAGACACGATACACACAATATATGCATACACACACACACACACACACATATACATATATAGAAAGAGAAGAGAGAAGAGGGAGGGGGAGAGAAAGCGGGAGAGAGAGAGAGAGAGAGAGGGAGGGAGAGAGAAGAACTAAGTTGTTGGGGAGCCCAGAGTTTAGCTGGGATGGGTGCTGGGAGCAGGGCCACACCTGGCCCTGTAGGAGGCACTCCGGCCGAGTCTGGAGTCCCAGCACCATTCATTCACAAAGAGGATACCAGAGAGCTGTGAGTAGGTGGCACCTTTTCCCCACCCCAGGAGCAAGGAGGAGATGCTTTCCTGGATTCTTCGAATCAACCTGGTAGCTGCCATTTTCTCTGCCCCTGCCTTCCCAGCTGCTATCTGCTCAATGAAGAAGTTCTGTAGGCCCCTTCTGCCCTCCTCTACCACACGCCTGTGCCAGGTAAGAACCAAAGTCTGCCTCACCCCAGGGACTCTCCTTCTATTCCCAACAGAATCCAAGAGGCATAGAATGCCAGGGCTGGAAAGAACCTTGGTAAGACCTCTGCATTTTCCAGATGGGAGAACTGAGGTGCATAGATGTGTCTTGTCCAAAATCACTCATTGAATTAGTGGCAGAGCTAGGACTGAGGCCCAGACCTCCTGTCTTCAAACTCAGTGCTGCTCTAATAAGATGCATATACTGAGCATCTGCTGTGTGCACTGGCCTTTGCTAGCCTCTTTGGGCAAGGTAGGTTTTGTCCTCCAGGATCCAAGGACTGAGTTAACTGAGACTATAAAATTCCTGAGTAGCCAAATTATAGCACAATCCAATAGCAAGCTATGTTTGAGATGCCACCAGGGGAGAGTCTTGGCAGTTCCTAGAGGTAGGTTGGGGGTATGTGGGGGCAAGTCTACCCCAAGGAGAGAGGTAAGGACCTTTCTTTGTGATATCCTGTGTTCTGGGTCCTTCTGCCTGTTCTAGGCCACAGGATTTACAAAGAAGACTATGTAATCTCCTTGGGCAGCCATCCAGACTGGTTAGGGCTCAGGAAATCTTTAAGCTCATGACTTTGATCCTATCTGCCCATTTTTTCCAATGTGACCTGGGCCCTCCTGCCCTCTGACTGAAGGAGTTTTGCAGACACCTCATCATTCCCGGTGATCTAATTGGGTCTGCCTTGACACACTGCCCACTGATGCATACAATAACATCAGAGCCTGGCTGTGTCAGGGGGAGATTGTGTGTGTGTGTGTGTGTGTGTGTGTGTGTGTGTGTGTGTTGGTGTGTATGCAAGTGTGTGTGCATGTATATGTTATATTGTGTGCTTCTGTGCACAGTTTGCACATATGTGTGAGTTGAAGTTCTTTGAAAATCCAAGTTGTCATTGGGAAAGATAGGGGGGATTATAACTCTAGGGGGGATTATGACTCTTAAACTCTATTCTACACATTCTTGAGGTGGGTACCTGGTCTGACAGCCTTACCCAACAGCGGTTAGCCCCACTCCTTCCCCTCTGGTCAGAGAGATTCAATTGTCAGCACCACCAGCACTAAAACTCAGGGGAGATGGAGTGAATTGGGAATGGTAGTAACACCTCATACTAAGAGCCCTTGGCCACAGCATCAGGAAACCTGGGTTCCAGGACCAGTTCTGCCACTGAAAATCATGGGCAAGTCCATACTCCTAGCTGGGCCTTAGTCTCCTTATCTATGAAATGGCAACAACCGTCCCTCTTCCTATGCTGCAAGGCAACAATTCTTGGATATGGGGGGGGGGTCCCCTCTGCAGGAAGAACAGCTGAGGTCCCATGAAAACAAGATGAGGCAGATCATGGCGGAGCTCACAGAGCACAGGATGCACCCGGCTGAGAAAAATGTCAAATCAAAGGAGGCAGAGGAATACCGGTTGAAGGAGCACTATCTAACATTCGAGGTAAGGACCGCACGGGAATGTTTGGGCATTTGGGATCAGTGCTGAGCTGCGTGCAGACCACAGGGGAAGAGGTGGGGTCAGAGAAGGCGATTTTCCCTTTCATTAGGCACCCCCAGTCCCCTGGTTTATTCTTGGTACTAGACAACTTTGGGCAAGTCATAGGGCCTTCCCTTTGTTAATGAGCTCCTGTCTATCACTTGTTTGCATATAGTTGTTTGTATATTGCCTCCCCTATTAGACTGTGAGCTTCTTGAGGGCAGGGACTGTCTTTTGCCTTTTTTCATACCCCCAGCTCTTAACATAATTCCTGGAACACAGTAGGCACTTAATAAAGGCATATTGACTGACTGACAGAAGAAGGAACCCTGTGCCTTTTTTGACTCTAATGGAATCATGGAGACAATATTTGGGAAAGGTAGCTTAGAAATCCAATTAGTCAGACAGCAAGCCTTTATTAAGTGCCTACTATGTGTCAGGCATATGCTAACCACTCTCAAGGAGCTCACCTTCTAACGGGGGAGAAAATATGCAAAACATCATACGTGCAAAATGGACCACATGACAGAGAGAGCCGGAGGCTGGGACGTGGCTCAGAGATCCTTCAGGGCCCAGAGTGGGGGTGGGGGTGGGAGTAGGGAGAGGCTCTATTCATATATCTATACAGATACAAGTTCTCCAACTGAATCAGAGTAATGTAATGACCATCTCTTTTGTGTATGCTATTTCCATACCCATTGTCCCATCTGTTCTTTATAATAACTTGTGAGAGTAGGTGGGGGAAAAATCACCCTGGCATTCCCAGGTGAAATCCTGGGTGGGCACGTGAGCCCACGATGGATTCTGTGAGAAGCCCCTTAGATGGAACTCGGCTTGTATAGACCCGCAGCAACAGTCCTGGGCCCATGCAGGGCAGGGATTATTGTCCCATTTCACAGATGAAGAAAAGCTCAGAGAGGGGAAGCAGTTTTCCCCAGGTCTCCTTATTTAGTGTAGGACTCTTAGTGACACAGTTGGCTTGATTTCATTTGTCACTCGTTGATCCCTACCTCTGCAGCTGCCCTGTGGCCCACTTTCCTCTTCATCTGACCTCCTTCCCTCTTCCTCCCAGAAAAGCCGCTATGAGACATACATCCATCTCCTGTGTGTGAAGATCGAAGTGGGCTCAGATGACCTGGAGCAAATTGAGGCCAGGCTGGCCACAGTAGAGGCTGAGGACCTCTCCTTGAGGAAGACACACTCCAGCCCCTCCCTCAGCCAGAGCCACGGGCCCACGGCAGGTGGCTTAGTGCAAAGGGATGCCACAGAGCCCAGCACTTAACTGGGATGTGAGGACAGGCCACAGAAGCAGGGCCTCTGCTGGACTGCCCCGTGGAGGTCAGGGGGCACGGTTCTGCCCTGGAGCCCTCATGGACTGACCCCCGGTGGGTGAGCCAAAGGACTCCAGTCGGGGTCAGGGCCCAGGAGGCTGAGAAGTTGTCATTGTCAAGGTGTTGATCCTTTTCCCTACTCTGACATCTCCGGGTCCTCAACTCTCTCCTAGCTCTGAGAGAACTCTCTGTTGGGACCCTCTATCCCCACAGAGAGGTTTCTTATTATGATGGGAATTTGCATCCCTGCCATAAAGCTCACAGTTTTGGAGCTGAAGAACCTTGGCTCTTTCCAGGTGCCCCCACCCCCAACTCTTCTCACTGCATTTCTCCCTCTTCTCCCCACCCTTGTCCTACTCCCAGCCCCTCACTATGGGTGGATCTTATCAAATCAAAAATGATCCTCCCGGTCCTACCTTTCCTTCTCCAAGACAAGCAGCTGCAGGTCTATAGGCCACACGCAGCACCTTCCCCCCAAATCTTGACAAACTCCCCCAGTACACACCCCACCCATCTGCTTCGGCAGAGGCCCCGCCAGAGCCGGCCATCCCACTCCTATCGCAATAATCCAGGCCAAGTGACATTCCTCTCACAGCGTCAAGCCTGTCCCTGCTTCACACCTGTGACTATTCTGTCCATTAGGTAGGAAACACTATGGCCTTATACACACACACACACACACACACACACACACACACACACACACACACA
>NW_020951350.1:4477506-4519261 GCF_900497805.2 Vombatus ursinus
CACACACACACACACACACACACACACACACACACACACACACACACGATTTTCTAATGATGTAGGAGAAAGAGAGGAAAAAGAAACAAAAACACCAGATGGAAACCCTTTCTACAAGGATCTACCTGTTACAGTGTTCCCTGAATGTGTCCAAAGGCCTAGGGCTCAGCATCTCCTCAGCGGTCTGGCACCTCGAGGGAGAGAGAGGGGTGGTTCTTGGGGCGCTGGGACTGTCCCTCATTTGTTCCTGGGGCCACTCTGGCTTTAGTTGTGACACATACTGCTTTACTGTCCATGCTTTGGAAATAAATAGACAGAGCCCACGTGTGCGTGTCTGTGTGGCTGAGGCTGCTACTTAGACTGCCCCACAAAGGATGCCGAGGCGTGGGGGTGGGGGTGGGGACAAGAATCATGGAGGGAAGAGTAGGGGATTTTTACTGCTGGTCTGTATTGTCCTCCCTCTACCCAGATCTCTGAGCCCTCTGGGTGTGGAGGTATCAGAGTAGGTCAGGAAATAAAACAAACTTAGTCACTTGATCCCATTAGCTGGGGGTGGGGTGGGGGGTGGGGAGGGTGGGGGGAAGGGGAGAAAGGAATAAGCCTGTGACACAGTGTTCTTAGAAGAAGGTGGGGTGCCACAGTACACATTTGGCTACAAGACTGCTTCTTTCACAGGATTTAGAAATTGTCGAGTTCACCTGTCTCATTTTACAAATGAGGAAAACTGAGGCCCATAGAGGGTAAAAATGAGGGGCTTTTCCAAGGTCATGTAGTTAGAAAATGGCAATCCTAGGTATCCTATTCAAATGTTATGGCTAGAGTCCAAATTTGAACAAGGGAGGCCTGGCTAACATTCAATCTCAGGAAAAAAAAAACAAAAAAGAAATTTGCAACATATGTGATCACTAAATTAGCACTCTTCAAGACCTGCAATTATTAGCACCTCAAGTGGGTGGGTGATAGCTGCTCTCTAAGTTCAGTTAACGAGCAAGCCCCTTCTCTGCTTTTTTTCTTTTCTTTTCGGTAACTGACTAATAATATCATCTGGCTCATGTTAAAATAAGGCAGAGATTGGACTCCATTCAGCTGTAACATATGCATTAACTGTAGAAAGAAAGAGAATGAGCCAACCTTGTAACATCAAATAAGTCCTGATACTTCATCAGCCCATCCACATTTTATGTATTCACCCATGTGTACATATAGAGAAAGTGTTAGCTTTTGGTTTTCCACTTTGAAATCATCTGAAGCCGCTTTCTAATACTTGACTTTAATAATAAGACACTTCTGGTCACTCCTTTTGGTGAGTAATCTGTGCTTAGGAATCGGCCATGCTCTTGTGAACCAAGCATAATCAAGAAGATAAATTTGGAAAACAAAATAGTATCTACAAAGCCAGTTAGAAGTGGATTTGGAATGTTGTATTTCTTTGTGTGATACAGATCTCTCTGTTCCCTTCTGTTAGTATTGATAGCAGGGCAGCTAGGAGGTGCAGTGGATAGAGTGCCTGACCTGGAGTCAGTTAGACTCATCTTCCTGAGTTCAAATCCAGCCTCAGACACTCACTACCTGTGTGACAGGGCAAGTCACTTAACCCTGTATGCCTCGGTTTCCTCATCTGTCAAAAGAGCTGGAAAAGGAAATGGCAAACGACTACAGCATCTCTACCAAGAAGACCCCAAATAGGGTTTTCACGAAGAGTCAGACACAAATGAAAAATGACTGAGCAAAAGTGTTGATAGTAAAGTTGCGCAGATAATATAATAACATCCAGGGTAATAAATGTTTCACATGTTAATGCATTGATCTTCATAAAAACACTGAGGGAGGTGCTATTATTATCCCCATTTGACAGATGAGAAACTTGAGGCCCAGAGAGGTTAAGTGACTTATTCAGGGCCACAGAGCTAGGAAGTATCTTGAGACAGGATTTGAATTCTGGTCTTCCTGATTACAAGGTACTGAGGTACTGCACCACCTCACTGCCTTAATGTACTATGCAATTGGGATATGCTGTACAAACACACATATCTACTGAGGGTTAAGACAATGAACTGGACAGATGTATTTCCTCATACAAATCAGCATGGACAACAGTGACCTCTGCCAGTAGGCAGCCCTAGGGAGCCTTCGGGTTAGTGACAGTTTCTAAAATTGTCCAGTTTAAGGACACCCCCAGGGCAGCAGCAGATATTCAGCAGACAGCTGGACAAACTAGAGATACTGCCCAATGGTAGCTCTTGGGGCTGTAGGCAGGGAATCACGGGGAGAGGAAGAGACCTTGAAGATGGGATATTGTCCGTAACCTCCTTGTTGGGGGAGGGGTCATGCTGGTGGATTGACCCTTGAGACAATTTTAAATATTCAAGGGTGCCCTGGAGTGGCGCATCAGGCTGGCAAGAGAGTCTAAAAATAAGCAGAGAGTGGGAGGAATGTTGAGCGATTCAGGGAGAAAGAAACATGGAGTTTGGTAAGCAGTCGGACAGAGATACCACTCTGGAAGACCTGGGAGGCCCTGGGTATTGAAGAGAGGAGGAGCAGAGAGATACAACTGGTGCCTGAAGTTCCCCCAGCTTCCCACAATTCCTAGCTGTGTGGCCCTGGACACATCATTTGACCTCTCTATGCCTCGGTTTTCCTCATCTGTCAAATGGAAAGAATAACAGTGCCTCCCTCACAGGGTTGCTGTGAAGATGGAGTTAAAGCACTTTGGGCAGCGCCATATAAATAATAGCTATCATTATTATTATTATTATTATTATTCCCAGAGCTTTTCTATCAACACTAACAGGAACAGGGCATAGGCTCCTAGTTTTCAGGCCTCCCTGTTCATGAAAAGACTGGTTTCCCTTACTGAGACAAAATTGAAGAGTGAGTATGGTGGTGGTTGCACTATCATCAATGATTAAGAAAGGGTAGAGAGATCTGTGCACAAGAAAAATGCCATATTGACCAAATCCTCTGCATATCCCACCCCTAGAAATGGTTGAGTTATTTTGGAGTCAGTGGTACAGGGAGTGAGCATTGACTTTGGAGTCACAGGGCCCTGGGTTCAAATCCCACCTCTGATGCTTACCACCTGTGGGACCTGGGGCAAGTCACAACCTCTCTGGGTTACGATTTCTTCATAAAATGAGGTTGTTGGACAAGACGGTCTCTGAGGTCCCTTTCAGATCTAGTTCTACGACCTAGGCTATCTCTTGTTCTTATATGTCTGTACCATTTCCCTAAAAGATCTTTGCTATGAAGGATACATCATTCAATATAAACTTCAAAACTTGCCAGCAAACTAAGCGGGCATTTAAGCACATGAATGGACTAAAAGGATCATAGCATATCATAGATGTAGAATGGGGAAGAATCCCAGAAGCCTTCTAGTACAACCTCCTCATTTTACAGATGAAGAAACTGAGGCCCAAGGAGGCTAACTAACTTGTCCAAGGTCAAATAGAGAGTGAGTTTGAGGTGGGACTTTTGAACCCCCAAGTTGGCTGATTCCAAAGCCTGTGCTCTTTCTACTGTGGTGTTAATGTGAAAAGATGAGGTATCAATGGATGTAGGTCATCTGTGGGTTACACAGTATATTTAAAAGTCAAACTGGCCATTTCTTAAATTTTTCTTCACTACCCACTGTGATTCTAGAAAACAAAAAGCCAAATGAAAATACAAATGTGGAGAGGCCAAGTGGGTTCATCAAGAATTAAATATTTGAGTTCGAATTGGTACATTCCCTTGTTTTCCCTTCCTGCCCTCCAAATTTCTAGAAAGCAAAAGGTCACAGGAGAACCAAAATGAGGTTAAGATATCAGTGGGTTCATAACAAGATTCCTCAGAGCCAAATGGGGTCATTTTGGAGCTTGGTCATTTGAGGTTAAATTATGGCTTCTAAAAGAACTTGTTTCTTTTAGAGCAAGTAGAAATGTCAAATGCAAGATTAACAAATGGGATCACAAAATGACCAAAGAGCTTATTGAGTTGATTGGCCCAGAGGTCAAAGGATTTTCTCTAAGTCCAAACTAAGGCATGTAGGGATTTCTTGACCTTTAGCTGCTACTACCCAAATATTTTCAAACAGGGGGAGTGGTCAGATGAAGACAGAGATGCCAGGGATTTCACTGCCTTTAGAGTGGTTATTGGAGCATTTTCCTCAGCCTTCCCAAAAAATTAAATCTAGTGCTGTTCCACTTGCCTTCTTCCCTGTATTGAGAGGGCCCAGATTATACAAGCTGGCCTTTATAAATGAAGAAAGTTGATCCATCGGTCAATCACGTGCATATGCTCTGGAATGTATAGAACTTGGCAAAACCTAGGGAGTTTCTTGAACTCCCTAGAATGTTAGAACTGGGTGGGAGTTAGGATGTCATTTTACATAGGTCAGGGATAGAATCGATACTAGGGTCTCCTGGCTTCAGCTCAGTGTTTTTTTGTGTTATACCTTGTGACCTTAATGTCTGTGCATTGGAGGAAAGTGAGAGCTGAATCTGATGCAGAAATCTGGTTCCTCTGCACCCATAGTCACAGGCGAGGAAACAAGAGCTGTGGCAGAGTGGAATTTGTCCTTGTAGATGCTTGGGGGAGGGGGAGGGAGGACAGGGAGAGTGCTGGGGGGTGGATAGGGATGGGGTGGAGCAGAGGCAACCCACAAATTGTAGGGTCACCAATAGTTGTCAGAGTACAGGTAGTCCCTGGCAGGGAGATTTGCTCTGCAGGACACTTTGTATGTCCGGACTGTGGCAGTAACCCTGGAAGACTTTGGATGTCACAGTATCAATCCTATTACCCCCCCCCCCCAATCCCTCCCCGTTTTTGCCAGGGACTCTCCCTTCATCCTTACCCCTACAATCCATCCTGGAAACTATTCCATGCTCTCTGGGCCCAAGTTACAAGTGGAGGGATCTGCGTCAGCATATTGGCCTTGTTCCTCAGCACCGCAAGGGACATCTTGTAAATACCTTCTCACCGAGGCTGTTGCCAAAGGCAGGCACTGGAAGCAGGGGTCGGGGTGTGTGTGTGTGGGGGGGAGCAGAGAGTGTTCTCTGGCCCCCTGGAGTGTGTGTGTGTGTGTGTGTGTGTGTGTGTGTGTGTGTTGGCTCGCACGTGTGGCTTCTCTACTGGGGTGCTTCCTTAACCCTAGCACCCAACCCACTTCATCCTAGTCCTCCCTCCCCTCCAACCTCCCCCATCACCTCCTGCCAACTGGAGACTGGATAAACACACTGGGCCGGTGAGTTATTTTGATTTTTATTTATAATATAAAAAAGTTCAAGTGTTCAACAGTCAAGAGTTCAGACATTCAGACAATCTGGGGCAGATTTCTCCTTGGTTTATGTTTGTTTGTTTTACAATAACTTTATGAGGAATTAGCTGATTTTTTTTTTTTTCGATCAGACCCAATTATTTCTTTGTAGGGGAGAAGAGGTGGGAAGGATGGGTTGGGGGCTAGAAGGGACTGCGGGGAGGGGGGAACAGGGATTGGTTAGTTACTTTATTGCTAAAAGGTAAAATCAAATACACTGTCAATTGTGTCTTCTCAATCACAGCCTCACCATGCATCCAATCTACAGTATCTGAAATGCAGGACATGCAGGCGTAAAAGAGAAAAGGCGAACCATGTAAACGAGGTGCTGCAGAGAACTGAGGGGAGCCCTGGAGAGACCTCCCTGGGGCAGGGGGGAGGTGGGTGTACCCCTCATCCCACCGCAGCTCTGGCTCTCCCTGACCTAGGATGCATTGCTGGGCTAACCCCTGGGCCCTGGACACCGTGGGTAGGGAGGGGTATCCTCTTTCCAAGCCCACCCCTGCCAGGGGTGAAGAGGGACGGGGGGAAGCCCTCCACTTTGGCCAGTTTGACTCTAGTCTGTATCCTAACCCTGCCACACCCAGCTTCTCAATGTCTCAAAAATGGACATGTTAGCTTTTATTCTTCTAGTCTTTAGGACCCAAGTTCTTATTTTCTGGGAAGGGATCCCACAGGACATAGAATTTCCCACCCATTATCTAGGAGGGGAGGGGTTCAATTGCTTTCCCCCCTCCAAAGTTTCTCTTCTCCACATGCTAAAATTTGGCTCCAGAGAAGGATGCAAGTAAGACCACCTGGGAATCCCATCTCTGACTGTCTTCACTGTGGCTAGTTCCTATTCCTCCTTTCTTTTTTTTTTTTTTTTCAATCTGGGAGTGGGATGGGTATCATCTCTTGGTGGGAGGGGGAAGGAAAGAGGAGGCAAGATGGTGGGTTTGGGGTGGCCAGAGCCAATCACTAACCTGTTGGACAGCGGAGGTGGCCACAGCCTTCTCTCCAGGAGCTCCATATTAGCGTACAGCAAAAAGGCACCACATATAGGTTTCTATTAAATAGTCAAAAAATTGGCCCATCTTTCCTTTTTTTTTTGTTTCTTTTTTTTTCCGAAGCTGTAAATCAAGATATTACATATAAATAGAGTTTCCTATAAAAAAGTCTTTGCTATTAGCTATTATAAGACAACTTTTGCTAAAATGAAAATAAAACATTTTGTTATATTTTTCCTTTTATATAAAATAAAAATATTTTTATTTCTTTTTTTTCTTTCCAAGTGTGTGGTTTTTGTTCTCCTTAAAGATACTGGGAGCAGAAGGAAGGAAATGAGACGGGGGTGGGGGGAGGGAGGAAGGAGGACGAGGTGGGGAAGGGGAGAAAGAGAGGGTCCTAGAGGGGAGCGGAGTCTTGTTTCCCCCGCGGGTGTGTGATACGGCTGTGTCTGCTCTCTTGGGTGCTGTGTCTGTCTAAGGAGTAATAAGTCCTGCTGTCCACTGGCTGGTACAGCGGAGGGGAGTCCGTGCCCAGCATGTCCGAGGTGTGGATGCTGAGAAAAGGGGTACACTCGGCCACCAGCTCCTCATCTGATTCACTGTAGGAGGCACTGCTGAGTGAGAAGGAGTCCCGGACGGCCCGCGCCCGCTGGGCCATGTGCCCGTTCAGTCTGGATTTCCTCCACCGCCGATGACCTGTAGATGTTCTCTTGGGCGGTTCAAGGGTGGGGGCACACTCCTGTGTAGTCTCATACTCATCGTCCTCGGTGATTCGGAAGGGGCTGGCGGGCAGACTTCCCATGCTGTCATGGGAGCAGCCCCGGCGGGGCGGGTAGTAGCTGTCGTAGCTACGCTGCATGTCAGAGGCAGGGGCCACGGAGGTGGGCGAGTGCCGCAGGAGGGGTTGCTGCTCAGCAAGACGGAAGCTGATGGGTGCAGCTGGGGGGAGTGAGACAGCATGGGCTGAGTTGGGTGAGGTGATCTCGAAGGTAGGCACCTGCGTGGCCAGGGAATAGTGGAAGTCGACAGGCGAGAGGCGGGCAGGTGTGGTGAGGGCTGACACATACCTGGGAAGAGAGACAAGAGGCAGCTGGCGTCCTCAGGAGCCAACCTAACCCTTCCCTAGATCAATACTGAGGTCCCTGAACAGAGGCAGAAATGAACTAGGATGCAGGATGGGTACACCAAACAAGAGGCTCCTGGGGAAAATACCCCTACTTTAAAGTAGCACCTTAGAGCTGGAAGAACTTTTAGAAGTAATTTATTTTGAGTCCCCACCCAATGTCCTATAAGATACCCAAGAGCTACTGCTGGAGAACTCATTAGCACAACTGTAGTTATTAGAAAGTTCCTTGTCCCATGAAGCCTGAACCTGCCCCCTCTTCCCACTCCAGTCATTTCCACCCACTGGTCCTCGTTCCAATGTCTGGAACCATTCAAAATTCTAATCCCTCATTTAAACATTTGAAGCCAGGTGTCATGTCCTCCCTGGGAGGTGGAGCATGCTATGAGCCCACGGCATGACACAGAGCCTGGACATATTCCAGGTTGCTAAAATCCCATTTAAAGCACAATGCCCAGAATTTCACCTTTATGCATACCCCACAAAAGTGGAAATCCATTTCTTTTCCCAGTGCCTCACCGTGCATACCCTTCCCCTAGACAGGTAGGAACCTGTTACCAGACTCATCTGGTAGGACAGGAGGCTAATTAAGCCCATGGCAAGTCTCAAATACAAATCTCTAAGAGCCAAGTAGGGAAAAGGAAGGATAGTTTCCTTGTTCTCCTATGTTACACAGGGATTCAAGAGAATTTTTTAAGTAACAGAGCCAAACCACCATTTCCTAATCACATAATTGTAGAACTGGAAGGGACCTTAACTATTAGTTTCAGGACTTGCAGGACCCTCTGATCATTTTCTGCTATACTTCTGTCTCAGCAATCACAGTGCCCCCAACCACGCTCCGTGTACCTTCCTTTTTGGCTTGCTCCTACTGTTCCCTAGGCTCTGACCAGAAAATCTCAGAACTGAAGCACGGTGCTAACCTATTCCATAACCTTAGGCAAATCATGTAACCTCTATGGGATTCATTATACCCAGTTGTAAAATGAGGATGACAATCTGCCTATCTCACAGGGGTACTTACCCCACAAGGTGCTGTGAAACTGATTGAGATCTTGTTTGCTAAAACACCAGATACAAATAAGGGTTTGCTGTTATGTTTATTTAGGCAGCTGTTACCCTTGGCCAGAAAGCTATGAAGAAGGGCAGGATAAAGGGTGAGAGACTAGTTGGAGGCAGGGCTGACCTTTCACTGTGTGGTGAATCCCGGAGGGAGTCCACCGAATCATGGTATGGCATGGCTGGCCTCCTTTCATCCTCCATGTTGCAGGCTGCCTCACGCCGGGCACGAGCCTCAATGCAGGCTGGGCTGTTACACTTGCTGGTGCCCACGGATGACATCATGATACCTGACTGGGAATCCGAAGTCAAGCTCTCTGTCTGCTCCAAGCTCCATGTGTGGCTTTCATGTCTGAGGAGGCAAAGCGATAGATGACATTTAAGGTATGGATGGGGAAGTCCAGCTAAAATTCATCATCTATGAAATGATAAACCATGCAAGGCACTGAAAATACAAAGACAAAAAACAAGCAAACAAATGAAAAAACCCAAAACATCCTTTCCTTTAAAGAGCTTCCATCCTATTGGAGAGAGAGAAAATGTATACAATATACAGGCAAATCAATACAGGGTAGGTTGGCAGTTGAGAAGTACATAGGCTTTGAAGTCAGAAGATCTGGGTTTAATCCCACCTCTGACACTATTGGTGTGACCTTAGGCAAGTCACTTAAATTCCCTGGGCTGAAGTTTTCTTATATATACAGTGAGGGAGTTGGTCTTTTTCAGTTCTAAATCTATGTGCCTAAGGTAACATGAAGGTGTGAAGATGGAGAGAGAATTTAGGAAGGGTTTTTTAGATTCTCAATAGCCTTCCCTGGCCTATTCTCTACTCTCTTGGCTTCCATTTCGCCCTGGTTCTTCTCCTTCCCAATCTCCTTTGCTGGGTCACCAACAGTTTCTTGCCTGTTTAGCAGATACATCGCAAGGCTCTATCTCGGGCCCTCGTCTCCTTCTGCTCTCTTGATGATCTTAACCAGTTCCCAGAGTTTCTTTCTATGAACATCTCTCCATAGATGACTCTATGATCTACATATCTAGATAGCAGCTCTAGTCTCTTTCCTGAACTCCAGTCTTCTAGCTGTTGTCAACAGGACATCTTCATCAGCATCTCAAATTCAGCAGGTCCAAAACAGAATTCATCATCTTTCCCCCCAACCTCAACCCTCCTCCACCCTGATCTTTCCAAGTTACTCAGGTTCACAACCCGACTCTACCTCATCCCCCCACATCCAGTCAGTTGTCAAGACTTGTTGAACCTCTCTCCGCTGCATCTTTTGGACTGCCCCTATTTTCTCTCCGCTCACATGGCTACTCGCCCAGTTTAGGTCTTTGTTCACCTCTCCCCTGGACTTCTTCTGTCTTTCAGTTGGTCTCCTGGATCCCACTGTCTCCCCTCTCCAACCCATTTTCCACACAGCTGGCAAATTAATCTCTCTAAAACCCAGGCTTTCCCACGCTGCTCTTCTACTTAAAAAACTTCAGTGGTTTCTCATTTCCTTAGAATAAAATGCAAAGTCCTCAACCTGGTAAAACTTACTTAACCTTGGTTTGCCTCAACTATAAAATGAGGATATTAATAACTTTGACTTTTGCAAGGTTGTTGCGATGATCAAATGAGATGTTTATTTTTTCCTAAAAAAAGTGTTTAGCAGAGTGCCTGGCACATAGTAGGCACTATATAAATGCTTATTACCTTCTCCCATTTAAATTTTTCTCCACTCTGGTTTTTGCCAACCTTCCCAGACTCAGGTCATGTTATTTCCCTTCACACACTCTGTGTCCAATTGAACCAGCCTATCAGTTGTTCCCCAAACTCATCACTTCTTTTTCTATCTTCACCTCTCACTCTCTCACTTCCTTTGTGGCTCAGCTCAGCTGTCACTTCCTATGTGAAATGAAGACTTTCATGAATCTCTTCTCCTCCCCCCAATTCCAATTGTCTTTAATTTACTTAGCTACATAAACACTGTATCCTCCCCTGAGTAGAACATAGGAACTTTGTTGGCAGTTACTGCTTGGTTTCTGTCACTGTAACCCCAGCCCCTAGCAGAATACCTTGTGAATAGTTTTAAATTAAGTGCTTAATAAACATCTGTTGAATTGAATGAGGCAGAGTTGTACTGTTTTCCTACCATCAATAACACCAATAAGGGCTCTCTACTTCTAGAACCTGGACTTCTCATTCTATCTCAACTCTAGGTATTCTATAGGACCATGGCTAAAGTTCCCCCTTCCATTCCATACTTTGGTTTACCAATTGAAAAGTGATAATCAAACTTCAGTGGCTTCCTTTTACCTCTATCGAAGATGTTTAAAATGTGGTCCACCAACCACATGTGGCCCATAACACTAATACTCTCAAATGTGGCCCCAACCAGACTAAAATCAAATCAGGAAATAATTAACAAAATAAAATTAAAACGCAATAGAACATAGATCATGTTGACATGTGGTTTCCTAAGTCAATCTGTGCCCACCTGTAGGGCTACTTCTGTATGGTGTAGTGGTCCCTGTTTCTATTTGAGTTTGACACCACTGGTCTACATGACATTCAAGATCCTTGACAAGATGACGTGTACCTATCTCTTCTACCTTATCTTCCACGTCGGAGTCACCAATCCAGCCGAATTGATCCGACACTCACTGCCCCCCGTGAATCTTAGAATCTCAGAGTCAAACAAGGCTTCATAGATAATCTAGTTTAATGCATTCATATTCATGAATAGGAATTTTTCCTATAGGACCCCTGCCAAGTACATACCTCACACTAATTGTCAGGGAGTTCTTTCTTATATTAAACCTATGGTTAAATGGTCCTCAGTCTGTGCTCTGGGGCCCAAGGTGAATAATCCTTCTTGAAGGACATAAGACAGTCTTCACGCATTTGAATACGACTGTCATGTCAACTTAACCAATAGGTTTTCAGCATGCAAATTTTTATGTCATCGACATCCAACAAACACACTGAGCAAAAGCAATCACCCTTCTCTACTAATGTATGACCTCTGAGCCAATGGGAACAGAGTGTGCAGATCTCCTCCCTCACCCCCTCCTTCGCATCCTCTCAGAGTACGGGCACTGACCAATGCTGTTGTGGCTGGTTCCTTTCGTGCCGTCTCCTCTGCTCCATCACATCAACATCTGGCTACGCCCTTCTTTCACCCTCCTCCCCAGGCCTGCTGCTTCTTTCTGGCCACAGTGCCAATGACTAGGAGTCCTTAATACTGAGCGACTCAAGGAAGAGTGCTATTGTCTGTTAAATCTCTTTCATTTTTCAAAGTATGAGTGTTGTATATGCATATATGAGAGAGAGAAAGGGAGAGATAGACAGACAGACTGACAGATCAACAGACAGAGACAGAATGAGAATGAGTATGTGCCTTTGTGTATATGTGTATAGGTGTAGATTTGTGTGTATGAAAAGTCTGGAAAGAGAAAGGCTGAGATGATATATAATTCTAGTCCATAATTTCATGAAGGGAATAGGAAGGGAAAACACAGTCTTGTTCACCAAGCCACGGAGCCCAGAACAAATAAGAAAGCTTTGATGCTTCAAGAATGACGTTTTGGGACGAAGAAGACACACATACAGCCAAGGAATAAACCTATGGACGTGCTTTCCTTAGTCCTATAGTCAGGGCTAGAAAGAGAAACCTCTTCAAGGAAGGGCTTGGGCAAATCCATCATGAATTATTAGGGAGAAGTTGGGAGTCCTTAGGGGGCATGAAGCAGGTATCCCCACCTGTGGCTGGAGGTGGGTGTGGCTGTGGAGCAGTGATGGGACGGCGAACAGGAGTGGCTCCCAGAGAATGTGGTCTCAGTTTCCCTCCGGATGACGTGGTCAGTGGCAGGGACATTTTTGGAGATGTACTGGAACAGAGAGAGAAAGGCATATGGGTGATACATGAACTGAGGAACATGAGAACTGAGGAAACCAGGAACAACAGGACCCTGATTTGGCTGCTCTGAACTTATCTGGATCTGGTAGTCAAGAGTGGAGGAGGGACTACTCCGATGAATTCAAGTCAATAAGTATTTTAGAAGTGCCTACTATGTGCCAAGGTGTGTTAGTTGGTATGTCTGTGTTTTTTTTTTACAGGGCAGGAGGAATTTAATTTAAATAATAATTTAATAAATACATTAATAAAAACAGTAAACAATAATTTAAATAGGAAAGGCACAGCTCCTCTGGAAGAATAATTGCGTTAGCAGTTGTGCAAGGAGAGAGCCGACTTCAAGTGCCAACAAGAGTCCCGCTCAATAAACATTCCAAAGGACTGAGTAGCCTGGGTCTCCCATCACCAAATCACTGACATCTCCCAGTCTCATTTCTTGCTTTGTGGCTGTGGGGATGCCAGTGACCCAGTTCCACACAAGACTGCCTTTGTGAATGGTACCTTCCTGGGCACAGAGAGGAGGAGCCCACACGCCACTCACATCTGCCATCTGAATCTCCTCAGGATCTAGTCGGGGGTGGCTAGGTCCATTGGCCAAGCTCCGATTCTGATGGGCTGGGCACATGTTCTGCCGAAGGTGGTTGTGCATCTGTTTCCTCTGTTTTCTGTAAGGAGGAAGGACAAGTCATTTCACACAGAACTTAGCTTCTTCTTACTTTCCCTCTCCGTGAAGTGTAGTGTAGTAGGAAAAGTCCAGGCCTGAGAACCAGGGCTAAGGGTGGGTGGAAATTCTAGTCCCAACTGCCACTAGCCAGTTACATGACCTTGGACAATAACTTTCCTTTCTCTGGGTCTCAGTTTCCTCATCTAGAAAATGAAGGGGGGGTGGACTACATAATTTCCTCAATCTTTTCTAGCTTTAACAATCTATTGTTACTTTTCTACAATTTATTTCTATCATCCTTCCCTTCTAGGCATCTTCTCCCACCTGACTCCTGCAGAAAGGCATGGGAGCAACAGCTGGACTCAAGGTTCTTATAGGAATGTTCTCCTGCCCAGGGCAATAGGTCCCCAAAAGGCTGTCACATGCACCATCAGGTCCTCTGTGCCCCCATGAAAATGTAAAATGATAGGCCAAATTATCCTAAAACAGTACTTCCCCCATATCATTCTTCTACTCAAAACTTTTAGTTTTGAGCAAACACTGTATAGAGTTTCCAAACAACTGACATCCAAGACCCTGCACAATTTGGCTCTGGACCCCTAATTGATTGCTCTATTATTCCTCAAACATGGTGAATGCCTTCTCACTCCAAAAGTTTTATTGGCACAGAATCATGCTCCATCTGAATCTTATTATCCTTCAAGGCCCATCTCAATTCCAACCTCCTTCATGGAGACTTCTTAGACCACTCTAGGGTCCACAGTGATCTATCTCTCCTCCTTTTCTGACAGTTTATAATGCTTTTTATTGTTTGTTATCTTTCTATGTGTTTGTGCCTTGTTTCTCTAGTTATATTATGAGGTCCTTAAAAGTACTGACTATGTCTTACTCATCTTTCTCTCCCCTTGCTATCACAATGCTAGGACTCTATGCTAGGAGAGTGCACCAGGAACTGTCCAAACCCTAATCTCCACCCTGGTCTTCTCCTGTGAAACCTTCCTCCTCCTTCTCCTCCCCCACCTTGTTCCTTATGTCACTATCCTCTCTTCTTTCAGGACAGTAGGGGCCTAGGAGACCTAAAGGAAAGGAAGAGAACTCTCCCAGGAAAATACAGCTGTGAGCTGGGCCAGCAGCACTATGTGGGAACTCATGGCCTTAGAAAACTCTACGCTCCATCCCTAGCTAGCACAGAAAGGGCAGGGACCATCTAAATGGATGAAATGGAGATAATCTTCATATGGGCCTGTGGCTTTGGTGCTGATGAGTCCTGTAGATGGATGTGAAGTTCCTCATAGCTAGATTCAGGGCCCTTAAAGGATTACTCTCCTGCTCAGGGTTATAGTTCCTGGCAGTGGCTACCTGAAGCAGGGACTACATGGGTGTGTGTGTGTGTGTGTTTCTTCAGTTTTCGGGGGACCATTTCCTTCTGCTCAGCAGGTAGCTCTGCTGGAAGGACCACACCAAGGCAGTCAGTCCTCAGACCTCTATCTGTACATCTGTCTGCTTGGCTCTCACTCACTTGGTTTTGCAATAGGCCACCACGCAGACGATGCCGACAACAAGCAGAGCCACGCAGATTCCTGTGATAGTCAGGACCCTCTTCTGGTAGAGCTCCTCAGCTTCTGCAAGGGGGCAGGAGGGAGGCCAATTACTAGGAGTGGGGGGAGGGATGGGGATGAGTAGATCAGGACCCTAGCTACTGACTTCTGGAGTCAAGGGGAAGCTGACACACTGAGCCCCTGGTCAGCCTTGGGGAGATGCCACGGACAATGTCCGGAGAAACCTCCCAAACTCGGGGCTCTTTATCAGAGATTCTGCTCTTCCTTGGATCCCTTCTAGCCTCCTGTCAATGCTCCTCCCTTCTCTCTGGAAGTATCCCCCAACTCTCTTATGTCCCCTCACACCACTACTCCTGTAGCCCCCCCACCAGCCTGACACAGCCCCTCTCCCTCAACCCTCAAGCTCAGCTATTCCAGCATCTCCTCTTTTGACCCCAGTACCCTGACTTATGAGGAGGGGTAAGGGGAAGAAGAACAGTCCAGAGAAAAAAGGGGATGATGCAGCCAGGAAGCTGAGGAGGAGATGTAAGGGGGATGAGAGAAAAGAAGATGGAGACAATGACCATGGATAGACTCAGAAGAAGCCATGGGCTAATCAGGATGCCTGGAGTGATGCTTCCAAATCTACAATCTGGACCCCCTATCACAGTTCAGATAGCGGCACAACCCAGACCAACCAAAACCCTCTGGGTTTTTGACCCTCCACAATCTACCCTCTACTCCTAGGAGTTGTTCCCAGCAGGAATCATGACTATTCTGTTTTCCCTCTTTGGTTATAGCTCTGGAGAAGAAGTCTGGTTCACCCCCTAGTCAGCTCCTCCTTCCCCAGATAACAAACAACTATATATTGTTCTGATCACATGAAAGGGGTGGGGTACAAGTGATGAGCGAAGGGTCCCTAGGAGGTTGAGAAAGGAGGAGAACCTTAGGGACTAAGGCAGAAGCCAACAATCCCTAAAGGAGAGCCAGACTGGAAGGGTTCTGCCTGTAAGCCCTTTAGTCCCAAAGACCTCAGTAGGGCTCCTGATATACCGTGGCCCACCCTCTCCTAGTCCATGGCTGTGGGAGTTAGAGCTTCCCCTCTAGTGCAGTGGATATTGTGGACATGGAGCTTGCCATCAGTCCCTAAGAACTGAGCTAGGACATGCCTACTGGGGATCAGAACACCAAGCCTTCTCTCTTAATTCAGGGCCCTGATGAGGTGGAGTTCCCAATGACTCCTGCCCTCATACAGAAGAACCATGTTTCCTGGATTCTAAGCTTCTCCCTACCCAGACTGCTCAAACCTGAACTCAAATCTGACCCTTCCACTGTCTCTCACACAAGATGAAGTATGCACACATTCCTAGATGGAAGAAAGAAAAAGAAAAAGAAGACAGGGCTACCAGCTGTGTGGGGTGGAAAATTCTGGACCTGGAGTTCTAGGATCAAATGTCCCATCTGGTCCCCCTGAAGGCTGAGGGAAAAGAAGGGAAGATTCGGTCCCCCGTGTTTCTCCACTAGTTCTAGGCTAGAAAACCAGTTCTGGGAGAGATCATGGATCCAAAGTACAGCAAAGCTCAACCTTCAAACTCTCATGACATTCATGGGAGAACATGTGGTGTATATACATACACACATACACACACACACACATATGTACAGTGGTGCATATATGCATTCAAACCTATGTCTGGGCACACAGATATGCTGAGATATTCCAACACACACAGAAAGTCTCATGTACACAGAGATATGTAGAAGTAAACCTACAATGGCAGATCCTCATTGAAATGTTCCCACATACAAGGTCAGACATACATGCATATACATACATACAACATACAAATGTACGCAGAGCTAAGCTTATAGTGGAGATATGGCTACATATACTGACATGGATAGGGACATATATGAAAGCACCTATACCTCCACATTTGTGTGTGCTTGAGGATGGCAACAGGGGAAGACTATCTCCACTTATCTGCTACCAAGCGATCCTTTTTATGCTCACAGGAACCTCTTCTGGGACCAAAATGACTACTTTTGATGAACCCATTCTAATAAAAAACATTAACCATCCCAAATATGCATCTTTTTCAATGGTTGCAGTGTTGACTTCTTGGACACTTAGGGTGAAGTGAGTCTTAGACACAAGACCAGGTTCTCCCTGGGGGAGAGAGGTTTTTCAGCTAGATGAGATGACTTTTCAAAGTCCTGTCCAACCCAAGGATTCACTCAGGGTATAGAAATCCAGACCTAACCTCAGCAGGGAGAGTGGGTGAATGGTGAGAAGGGGGTTAGGTACTGGGCTGAACCAGATCCTCCTGGATCATTGCTAGACAGACGTTAGTCAACATCCCAAACCCAGGCCACATGGCTGCTAAACACTAGCACACAGAACACAAGGGCAAAAAAGCCATGACTGAGTGAGATGAATCTCATAGAATCAGGGCAGAGGAATGATGAAGGAGACAGAATGATTCAGCCAGTTACCTGACACAGGATGAGAAGCAATGGGAAAGTGAGAGGGAATGAAGTAAAGAGGGAGATTAAAGTCCAGTTTAAGGGGATGTCCACCTTCCGTGGATTCCAAACACCACTTCCCAAAGTGTCTGTATTTGTACAGCTTTCTCTGAACTATGAGACCAATCCTAGCTGCAGAGAGCCATGCCAGGGCTTCCTCCTCCAGGGAGAGGGTGGGTGAGGGTGGAGGGTGAGGGTGGCCCTCCTCTTAGGAATAGTCCAATGCATTGCCTCTCTCCCCTTGTATGCCTCTGATGCTTCACACCTCTTGCACTGAGGTGGGGTGGAGGCCCTAAGCTTAGCAAGAGCAAGTACCTTTTTCTTTCTTGTCCTCACTAGGTATAAGGGCCTTGGAGATGCTAGGAGGAAAAGGCCAAGGTAAGTATGTTCTCCCTCAGCACCCCAAAGGGGATCATAGATTGCTTGGGAGTGTGTACATGTATACACATACACACATACCCTACACATGCATGCACACACATGCCCTGGTGAGGACCTTTCTTTTCCATAAAATTAATCAGGGTGATGATGTTGGACTTCCTTCCCCTTCTAGCCTCCTCCCACCCAAACCCATGGTTAAGAAGTAGGGTAGCTGATTTTTGGAATCATCCCCCCTTTTTTTTTCTTTTGGAAAGAAAAAAAATTAATTCAGCATACATGACGCCAGGAACTGTGGGCAAGTGGGAATGGGGTCTGAGCAATAATGGAGTTTTCGTACCCTTTAATTCAAATCCAAGGTGCTCTGACAGTTCAGAAGAGAGAAGGGCCAGGAAATGTGGGGGGAGGCAGAAGGCGGGGGGAAAGAGAAGAGAGAGAGAGAGAGAGAGAAAGAGAAAGAGACAGACATTGGTCAGGGTTCTTCAGACATACTGGGCAGCCAGCCTGTGAGGTTGAAGCAAGTTAGTAGCATCCCCTCCCTGCCCCCTTAGCTCCCCTCCCCTTTACCTCCCTGCCCCCCAAGAGCCCCTGAGGGGGCTGGAGAGAGGAGAGGTTAGAGTCAGCAGGCAGGCCAGGTATTTTATAGATGAGCCATGTTGGTTAGTACCTGGTGGGGAGGCAGAGGAGGCAGAAAAGTCAGTTGGTGAATGTTGGGAGGGGTGTTTCTTGGGGACAGGAAGGGACACGGAGAGGATGCCTGCCTCAGGAAGGGAAGTTGGGAGGAAAGGGGAGCCATGCCTCAGCAGGAGCAGACCCCTGGAGATGGACAGGTGCATGGATTCCATTTTTCTTCCTTCACCTTCTCCCTGAAGCTGAATTTAGCCCATTCTCTCTTATCATCAGAGACAAGGATGTAAAGAGCACCTGCCCTCTGTCCCTGTCCCGCTCTCATGTGCATTCCCTCATACTTGTGTGTGCAAGGGTTGTCCTTCTCTCCCCCATATGTTTGTGTCCTCAAATGAATGGGCAGATGAGACCCATCTTCAAAAGGACGAGTTCAATTTTTTTTTTAACCAGCAAAGGCATTTTTTTTTGCTTTTGTCAAGACACGTGTTTTAAATAAAGGAATTGGGACACAGAAATATCTTGAATGTATCCCCATCGAGAAGGCTTGATTATCTTCCTGACATTGTCAGATCTGACTAATCTGTCCATTTATAGTCACTCTAAGGTTGACAAAAACAGTTTCCTTATGACGACCCAATGAGGTAAGCAAGGCAAGCATTATTATCCCCATTTTTTAGATGAGGACCAAGCTAGTCTCAGGAGAAAAAAAAAAGGATACACTGTAACTAGCTGAACTGCTCTCCCCACATCCAGAATCAGCTACTAGTGGCAAGACAGGTGACTCATTCCCTAATCAGAGGGATAAAGACTGCACCTGTGACTTCATCAGCTCCTTCTACCAACAGAGGTCAGCATTCGCCTACAACACTGACAGGTTAGGAAGATTGCCTAGGGTCCCATAGCCAGGATGTGCCTGAGGCAGGTCTTCTGGGCTCTGAAACCAGCTCTTTCATTCACAGCACTATCCTGCCTCTGTCTGACCATGTTCAGGCTCACTGGGGGGATTCTGTTCTCTATGAGCTCCAAGGGCTTTTGCCAACTTGATCGGCAGTGAATCAGCAGCAGTAGTTGGGTTTCTGACAGCCAGGACATTTCCCAGTCACTTAGGTTTTCCAAGACTGCAGAGGTGCCCTGTTAGCAAGGTTATAGAGAAGATTCCTTCATGGGCTAGAATCATAGAATTTCAAAGTGGGTGGAGGACACCTAGGCCACATAGTTCTACCTAAGCCCGGACAGGAATCCCCTCTACAATGTAGGTGACAAAGTGCTTGTCCAGATTTTGCTTGGAGACTTACCATGAGAAGGCTCCTTCTATGCCTTCCTAGGCAGCCCGTTCCCTTTTGGGATTATTGCAATCATTAGGAGTTTTTCTTTGCCTCAACTTGAATTTGTCCCTGAAGCTTAGGCCCATCGCTCCTGCTTATTTATTCCTTTTGTGGCAAAGGGGAAATCTATTCTTTTTTCTCCACGAAGACCCTTCAGATACTTGGAGGGAGCTGTCACAATCCCCTGTCATCTCTTCTCCAGACTAAATACATCCAACTTCTTCAATAAATATTCAGGTGGAACAAACCTGAGACTCTTCACCGTACTGGTTGCCTCTCTCTAGATATTCTCCTACTTATCAATTAATATGCTTCTTAAAATGTGATGCTCAAAATCAACACAACATTATCTACAGGAAGTAATCTTATCAGGGGAAAGTACTACCACCCTCCCTAGTCCTGGACCTTATGTCACTTTCAGCATAGCCTAAGACTGCGTTAGCTTTCTGGTCAGTCTTGTCACACTGTTGATTAAGTATACCAAAGTGGAGGCAGCTAGGTGACTCAGTGGATAGAGCAGTGAGCCTAGAGTCAGGAGGACCTGAATTCAAATCCAGCCTCGGACACTTACTGGCTGTGTGACCCTGGGTAAGTCACTTATAACCTCTGTTTGCCTCACTTTCCTCAAATGTAAAAATGTGGATAATAATACCATTTATCTCATAAAGCTGTTATGAGGGTCAAATGAGGGAATGTTTGTAAAGCATTTAGCACAGTGCCTGGCATGTAGCAGGTACTGTAGAAATGCTTATTCTCCTCCTCTCTCCCTCACCCTCCCCAAGTCACTGGATAAGGCTGGCCTACGTGACTTTTAAGCTCTTTTCCTATTCTGAGAATCTGTGATTCTAAGTCCAGTGTGGGTTCCTGCCCCAGGCCCAGCTCTAGTTCTTCCCCCAAAAGCTATAGCCTCCCACTGGGCTGAGCTGCCTACATAATATTCTCCACAAAGGAGAGGGAATTTGGCATCTTCATCAACAGGTACAAAGAGCCCGTCTGCAGAAGAACAAGGCAAATTGTCCTTTCAGTCAGGTGAGAGTTTAAATGAGAGGTCCTCCACTTTGTTCTCAGGGTCTGCCTCTGGCTAGGGGCAGAATGTACAGAAGAATCTGGTTGGAACTACAAGCTGATGAAGGTTTCTGTGGCTGCGGCTGAGACTGAGAGGGGAAGCTTGACCCGAATGCTAAGTATTACCCAGGTCACAAACTAAGCTAAGCTGAGCTGAGAACAGTTTCTTGCTGCAATGGTGGAAGCATCTGGTCCCTGCAACCCATCCCTTCAGCTCCAAAGGAAGATGCTAGCCTCTAATGGCAATAGATCTCTGAAAATGAGCCAAGTTTTGCTGCAGTAGTCTCTAGACTGGCCCTCTAGAATAGAATGCCAGGGTTTAGGGCTTCAAAACCATGAGGAAAGGATATGAGGAAAAGGCAGATCTGAGTATAGCAATTCTGTGCTTCCCAGCAGGCTCTCAGTTTCAACCCACCCATTTCTGGAAGGGTGAAGGCCAGTTAGGAATGTTTTTGCAGTCCCTCTTCTTTCCTTTCTGGATCAGCTCCACCAATGGGAGTTCAGGGTAGGTACAATGGAAAAGGATGAGAGATATTTCACTTCCTCTTCCCTCCAAATCAAGCCCTGGGTATACCAGAGAAGGGTTAATCTGCTATTCTTCATCCTCATCATCTAAAGAAGTCCTGGTCCACATATCTCCCAAGAAATTAGGGGAATCAGAGTTATTCTGGCCCCTCCTATTTCCCCTTTTGTATGGGGAATTCCACGGGGCTTTGACACTAGATTTTGGGGTGGAGGCAGGGGAGGCTCTAAGTATTCTTGTGATAGACAAGAGGTGCTAAGAATAAGGAATATGACTGTTGCAGAGAGAAGACTCTGAGACGGGTTGGGCGGGTGGTCAATAGTCTGGATAGGTCAAGGACAATTTCCATGACTGGGAAAACTCTTGACAATGATATGAATGACAGGGCTTGGCTATATCAGACGCTGAAGTTCTAGTGGGGTGAGGCAGGGGGTGAACACCACTGGCCCACTTGAAGATTGGATTAAACCTCTAACCCCAAATCTAGTTCCTTAACCTATCTGTTTTGGTCTTCCTGCTTCCCACAGCCCTGCTGCTCAAGAATGGATCATGAGGTCATAAGGAACACTGCCTGGTTGGGACCTGGGTTCCAATGAGGATAAATCAGGAATCACCCCCAAAACATCACTACCCTGGGAAACTGCCTCATACAGTCCTGTGGGCTCACAATCTGACCAGAGATATGTAGCAAGAGAATTAGCTCTTCTAAGACTCTTAATAGGAATCTGGGTAAGGATGTACTCCACGTGAAGTGGGAAGATTGGGGTTTTTGTGTGCATGGCTCTTTGGAATTCAGGACATTCCTTCTTTTGCCAGCACTGTCTTCCCATGTCCAGCAGCTCAGGGGCTTCCTCACCCCCTTTCTTTCCCCTGCCCTAAACTCCATTATCTTGAGCTTTCCACTGCTAAGCACAGGCAGGAAATCCATACTCTCATGATTTGGGTTGCCCAGATGATTGTTACATCAGCTCAATGGGGAGGGGCAGAGAGAACCCTCATGACCCTGGAGAGTATAGTGTAAGACACTGGAAATTCCTTCCTGCCCCATTCCAGAGCCTTATCCAGTGGGAACTGGGGTGTTCCAAGTAGCCTCAGAGCTCTCATTCTCTTTGAATATCAAAGGGAATGGCAGAGTTCACTTCAGACAAAATAATGAACTCTGAAACACTGGTAGCCAATGCACAGACCTGGAGGAAGCACAGGGGATCAGTAAACTCACAGGATTTTAGAGCTGAGGAGATCTTAAGAAATTCTCTGGTACAATCCCTTGCTTTCAAACAGATATGGAATTACCAAGCCCCATTTTACAAAGGAGGTAACTGAGACCCAGAAAAACTAAGTAACTTGACTAAGGTCAATCAGCTAATAAGTGAAAGAGGAGTAACTAACTAGAGCTTAGGTCTCTTGTCTCTTTAGTCAGTCCTCTTTCCATTATAACAGGTGACCCCCTTGGGAAAGCACCTGGAATGGGAGCTGAGAGGGAAGGAGACCTGAACACTCAATCCTGAGAACAGGCCCAGGGAACCAGTAGCCTCTGAGCTCTGGGTAGGGCCAATATCCATGGGAACAAGAATTGATCAATACTCATAATCCAAGACTGAGCTATTTCTTACACTATAATATGCCCAGATATGCCTTTAAGATCTGAAAGGGCCATACTGGAAATCCAAACCCCCCAAGATCTCTTCCGGGACTGAGAGGTAGCCCAGAGCACAGGTCTGAGTGCATGTGAGAGTGTGATGTCACAGTGGACTTAGCCAACCATCACACAGGTGACATCACTTCACATATCCAGAGCAGACTGGTTTGTACAGAGAAGCCACATTTACCTTTAATGGTAAAAACAACAACAAAAAAATCCTGAAAAATAAAAAGCAAAAACAAAAACCCAACTCCAGAACCTTCAGACCACACACTGCAAGCTAAACATGGTACCTGGATTCACTGCTTGGCCTTTCTTTGGTTGGTACCTACCATACAGGACCATGGCATGCAAGTCGCATGCAAATTGTTTTGAGCAGGGTATTTCCATATTGACCAAAGCAACTCAGAATGATAGGGCACACATGTCAAATAATATGCAAATGAGCCACTTTGCTCATGCCCTCAGGGACAAAGGCATGAAAGCCAGGGAGCTGAGAGAGAACTGTGTGATGGACATCGGCTGGGGGACATGGGTCTCTCTGCACAGGAAACCGATTGAGATGCAGATGGGAATGGTTCTGTTTGTTCTTCCAGAAGGATGATGGGTTTGAGGAGTGAGGGGGTCACTCCACCTGGGGAGCTTTAAAGCATCAGCTCCTATTTTTTTTCCCTTCAGGCTTCTGGATAAGCCTTTTGAGAGACAAAGTCAATCCAGGGAGGTAACTTTTCTTTGGGTGGGAACATGATAGGCTGCAGCTGAAGTGAAAGAATGCAAAGCTTGACCCAGTGGTCAGGAGGGAAAATTTCAGACAGCCTGGTAGACTCTTGACTCAGCCTTGTGGGAAAGGGCTGCAGCTCACATCACTTTTCATCTTGGCCCTCCAGGGTCATAGGTTCTCAAATTTAGAGCTGGAAGGGATTCTGGAGGGCATAGGATCAAAGTCATTTGGTCCAACACCTCCATTTTACAGATGAGGAAACTGAGGCTTAGAGAGGTCAAGTGACTTGCCCAAGGTCACAAAGCTAGTGTCTATCAGAATTTGAATCCAGGTTTCCCTATCTATTATACCATGCTGTAAAAAAAAAGGATATGGACATTGGGCACTTTAATTAACTGCTTGCCCAAAGTAAGTTGCCAAAGGGCCATTCACAAGGTCACAATAATTCAATAACTCAATTGCCAATCCAATGAGTTAGAGACAGCATTTTGAAAGGTGTAAGTCAAAATAACACCAAAGGTAAAACAGGATTCTCTATTACTAATTAACCTTTTACTTCCTGCAAGCAACATAGATGATAAGCTCCAATTACTAAGTGCTTTTGTTTTGATTCTGGAAGTGAGTATTTATTGAAGGAAGGATGGGAAGATGGGGGCAATGGCAGAGAGTGGCCTGGTGTTTTTTTACTGTAGCTGATGCTTACTGGGGGGAAAAAAGCTTGGGATCTTGCTGAAGGACCTCACCCAGCTCCCTAAAAAATGCCCTCTAGTGATGATTGACCCAATTGAGAGCAGCCCAGCTTTGAGAGAATCTCTTCCTGAACATCCCTGTGGATGATCGCTTGGCCTTTACTTATACAGTATTAGGGAAGGAGAACTCACAACCCAACCCACTTTTGGACAGCTCTCATCATCAGGAAGGTTTTCCTAACAACAAGCCCAATTTTCTTTTTTTCCTACCCAGTACCTAATGGCTCCCAGTTCTTGCTTTTGAGGACCAGGTCTAATCCATGTCCATCAAATCCTCGAGAAAGCCATCATGCCCTGTCTCAGTCTTTTCTTGGTTAAACATTCTCCTCTCCTTAACAGAACTTCAAACAGCATGATCTTGAAGGCCTTTACCACCCTGACTGCTCTCCTCTGAATGCTTCATCTTGGCAATGTGCTTGGCAAACTGTGCTACCCAGAACTGAACTCCAGATCCTGCATGTGATCAGAGCAGGACAACCATCCTGACTCAATAGCCCGGGGTCCTGGACGTGATGTCTCTCTAAGGGCAGCCAAATGTTGCATTATCTTTTCTTTTTGTTTTCATGTTCTACTGTTGACTCATCCTGAATTGTCAGGCCCCTAAAATCCTAACATTATTTTCATATAGCATGGCCAGTCTACCCTTGTCTTTCCCTTTTTGTATTTGGGTTAAAAAAAAATCAGCTTTCAAGGGGAGGACTTTATCTATATGAAATTACATTATTTGTCTCTATTAAATTTAATATTACATGTATGTCATATGTAATATATGATATTTAATAGTTCCATTGTTTATTCATTTAATACATTTAATTTATTAAATTTCATTATTATTAGTTATCCCATCATCAAGCCTACCGAGATATTTTTGCATCCTGACTGTCCTCTATCCCTCCCAGATTGATAACATCTGCAAATCTGATAAGTCATTTTGGACTTTATTCATATCATTGGTAGAAATGTTAAATAACACTAAGCTAAGGCAAATCTGTAAGGCATTCCACTGGAGACCTCCCTTCAAGCTCACATCCCATCATCAATAATTACTCTTTGGGTCAGTCCACACAGAATTGTCCTGTAACAGAGAGGCCTTGACTCCTACACCCCAACCCTAACCTGAAGGGCTGCTGCTTAATGACCTGATTGGTCTGGGAGATGGTTGTTCTAAAAAGTTCCCAAGCTAGAGAGACTCTGGGTTCTGAGGAATAAAAAAGAAATATGGCTTCCTTCTCCTTGTTTCATGTCTCTAGATCATCTAGTCAGGGGAGAGTATGTTCCCTAGTCCTCCTATATCCAAATTCCTTCATATTCCTGGCATTCTATCCTTAGAGAAGTTTGAGGGACTAGGACATTCTTTTCCACCACATAGTCCTGCCTAGTTGCTGCTAGGGTCTCCCTCTGAATCAACACAGGCTCTTCAGAGAGTGGCTCAGAACCCACTCATCCGTCCTCTTCTCTGACTTCAGCCCTACAACCGTAGAGGGGGCTGGGAAGACAAACCTCTGCAGAGATCCCTCAGGGCAATAGCCGGGGTTGCTAACGGCATACCTTGTACCTCAGTCTCTCCCACAGTGCCTTACAGTGTCTGAAATTCCATCATTATCCTCTCTGGACTGATGCCTTTTTTAAAATGCGGACAGTCCTTGGAGAGGTAACACATTAGGTTCACTTATCCCTTTGGATAAATGAATTCATTAGAAGCTTTCCTTCCATGATAGGAGAGACCAAGGCACACTGGACCTGGGGTGAGGGATGGAGGGTGAAGGAAAGAAAGTATGTGGGAAAGGTCACTATGCGAGGAGGAGAAGGTACTGAAAACAAACCTTCCTGATTTTGCAACAAGGCAATTCCCCTTTCCTCCCCTGTTTATTAAGGAGTCAAATAGTTTTTCTGCTTTTAGCCCATCTCCACCTGGTGGCAGAAGAAAGAACTGACCCACAGTGCCAAATCAAATACTCCTAAGCAATGCTGGCCCTTGGGCTCAGATTTTTCTGCAAACCATGGAAAGAATAAATTTTTTCATTTGAGAGAAAGGAAACCGAAGAAAGTCCTAATGGGGTTTCTCCCCAGAGACACCGCTAGAGATTCATCATCTAGCCCAGGGATTCTTAACTTTGTGTGTGTGTGTCATGGGCCCCTCTGGCAATCCAGGGAAACCTATGGACCCCTTCTCAAAATAATGTTTTTAAATAATTGAACAGAACACTAAATTTCAGTTGGAGGTAAATGAAAATAAAATGTTGCTTTTTCTCCCCCATCCAAGTTCAAAGTCCCTGGAAACCTGTTTCCCAGGTTCAGAACCCCTGATCTAGCCCATAAGATGTACCTCCCTCAACTTTCAGTTCTGTGCATGTTGACCCCTGAACCCGTACTAGTACCTCCTGTGAAAACGTCTGCAGATTATGTGGAAAACCCCTGCCCTAGGTCCTGGTCATAATCTTCAGGCCTCTCTTCTCATAAGCTTTCAGGCCAGGGTGGAGACTTCCAAACAGTCCTTACACTCAGCCCTCCCTGCCCACTGGCCTCGTACCCTCTGAACTACTCCTCCCTGGGATCTAGAGAAAGTTGTTCAAGGTTTGTCTGTCTCTTATTTAGGCAGAGCCACTTGACTTCAGTGAACATGCTGACTTCATGTCTGAAGTGGGTCAGTGAGTGTTGATCTCTGTAAGGACCATGAAGAGAATGAGGTTATCCCCCATTTGAGACATAGGAAGTACTGTTAGGAGGAAGGAACAGCAATAAGAGTGGTGGTGAGGGGCACGTTTTGATCTTTTTTTTTTTTTTAAAGAATTCCTGTTGGTTCTGAGCATTTACAGGAGCCCAAGACACTGGCCTGCTCCCTTCCCTCCCCCCATAAAAGTATGCCTCTGACTTCCTAAATAAGGTCCCCTCCCTCCCACAAGGGCGACAGTCACCAGGGAAGAAAAGAAATAGAAGAAAGAGACATACTGGAGAAGTTGACCATTGCGAACTGCTGACACCTGTCCCCGGTGTATCCCACAGGACACCTAACAAAAGAAAGAAAACCAGAAAGAGAGAACCAGGATAGCAAGACATGGGCATCTCAGCAGCCCTGCATGGCTCCTGCCCATGCCAGCTCCAATCCTTGCCAATGTTACCACTTGTCCTGGCCTTGCCACTCTATCCCCTTACCTGCAACCCTAAACTTTCAACCCAAGAATTAGGCCAAAAATGAAAAACAAAAACAAAAACAAAACAAAACAAAACAAAAAAAAATAAGGCAAAAAACAGAAACAGAAACAAACAAAAAAAAAACAACAAAAAAAACAGCCAAAGATCATAACAACCAACACCCCTGGTCCTAGTACCCTACATGGAGGCGGGGAGAGGGGAGGGGTGGAGCTGCACCCAGGAACTTTCTAAGGGAGGGGGGACTTTTGTTTGTGTCTTCAAACATACTTTGCTTAGGATCTGGCATGTACAATCGCAAAGGCAGTTTCTCCAAACATCTCTGTCCGAAGAATCCATTTGGACATCTGGAGAAGGAAAAGGGGACAAATCACAGAACAAACCGGAATCATCCACGAGGCTAAGGTTAGAAATCAAAGTGCATAGTGATGAATGAGAAAAAATCAAGTTAGGCACTCGGTGTCACACCTGCAGCAAAGGGGGCCAGGGGAGGGGGAAGGAAGGGAGTTGGGTCGGGGAATCTCATGGGTGTTTGAAATTTCATTTTCCATCCTGCTAACAGAGGCCTCTGTGTTTTCCTAGGGAGATAACTGAAGAGATTGCTACTCTAGGGTTTCCTAAAACTTTCCTGGGGGATCTACGGGTTGGGGATGGGTAGGGAGACTGGCATGGTGACATTCATGAATTGGTGGGTGTATCAGGGGCAGGAGCCTCAGGAAATGCCCAGTGTGGGGACAACATCCCTTTGCCTCCTGTTTTGTCACCCTCCTTATAAAACTGCTCTGAGATTGGGGGTCTCTTTACCTAGAATGGTTTCCAGAAGAAATTTCCAGAGCCAGTGGCTATAAGAAAAGTTGAGTCTAGGAGAAGGGACGTGGAAGAGCTGATGAAAAACTACCCTCAGCTGGCCAGAACAAATACACCTTGTGCTTCATTGGGGTGTTCTTTTTGTGATCTGTCACTAACCCTGGACAGCTGGTTGGCCATTGAGGAATGGGAATGGGCTTGTTGTAGTCCTGCAAGGATATAGGTTCACTGGAAGGGTTGGGCAAGCCCCTGACCTACTGGCCTCCTTGGAAACCCTGCCTTTGCTTTCCTCATTTACCTACATCCTTATCACCTTTGGTTCTAGCTCACTTTCCTCTCTGGTAGTACCCCAAGGGCACCCCTCTGACTCCTCTGTGACTACATAATATGCTCCATAATATGTCTCCATAATATGCTTTTCTGCTCTCTGGCTGCTGCTTCCTATCCCTCTGGCAGGAGACTCCATCCTTGCAGGTTTTAAAGGGATGGTCACATTAATCTGATTCCTATCCTTTGGCTCTCAGAAAGTCTGGGAACACACTGGGAGTTCTAGTTGTACTTTCCCCCTGACTAAGGTTGGTTTTATGCTCTTCCATCTTGGATCAGTCACCCAACTTTGCCCTGGGACCTGAGCACCAGAGTATTACAGTCTTCATGTTTAAGTTTGTGTTTATGTTAATGGTAACAGGCTATGAGTCCAACATTAGCCAGAGGGCCTGGAAAATGTCTAGTTTCAGACAAGAAAGCTTTCGAGGGGTGAGTATATCTTTGATTTTGCGGCAGACATGGTAAGTTACACTGAAGATGTTTTAGTGTTTTGGTTTATTCTAACCATTATCCAATTATCTAGCCCTTTAGGCTAAGACACAAATCCAACAGAAAGCCTTGAATCCAGCCCAGCTAAAAAGATGAGGTCTCCCCCGGGCAGCGAAGAAGAATCAGTGGAGGCAATAAGGCTGGAAAAGGGACCTCTTGGGTTCCTTCAGGATGTCAACTGCCCAGGCATTCAAACACTTGCTGTTAGCCCTACCTTTATGGACAGGGGCAACAGATGAGTGAGTAGAAAGAGTCAGGGTATATGGGATCAATTAGGATTCTTTGTATTTGAATCTTCAATCCTACCAAACCTGAGGCCTCAGAACACTTTGGAGTTGGCCCCAATTCCACAATCCCCTCCTCTGCTCCAGGAATTGGCTGGGGAGCTGTTCAGTGATGGGGATATTCCCCTTACCACCTAAGAGCAAGAATCAAGGATTTCTCATGGCCATGGGAATGGTACGGGAATTAGGAGGAAGGAAGATCTGGCCTATGGTCCTATCACAGAATGTGAGGGTTGCTTTGGAGGTTTTCTTGCACAACTTCTACCTGAAACATGACTCCTTCTCTGACCTATCTGAAGAGTGATCACTAATCAGGCCTCTGCTTGAACCCCTCCTGAGGCTGTCCTAGCATTCCACATATTGAACTCAAATCGGCCTTTTTATAAGGAAATGTTGCCAATTAATCTTAACTAGTTCTGCCCTCTGGAGCCAAACAGCATCCCTCTTCTACATAATGTCCTTTTAAATATCTGAAGATAGCTATCACGCCTCAACTAAGTCTTCCTTCTTCTTCTTGAGGCTAAATATCCCCAGTGACTTCAAATGATCCTAACATGAGAACAAGGAAGAAAGAAGGTAGCTGTTCCCTTCTAGGACACTAACTCTGATCTGGCTTCAGACATGGGACATCGTCATCTGCTGTTTTCCTTGGACAATCTATACCAACAACAGCATTTAAATATTTACCAGACCCCCAATGAAGAATGGAGTATAGGATTCTGGGTGGGGGTGGGGTATATGTCTGTGGCCTAACCTTTACCTAGACCAATACCAGGGCATGCCAGTTCCATGATAATAATATAAATAATAAGAAGAAATAAACTCTAGGTTGAGGAGGCAATTCCTATGCAACTCCTATTCAAACATGGATTTCTGCTTCCAAGTTTGGGGGCCATAGAGTATCATATAGTACAACAGCAGATCACAGCACCCATCCCCTTCCTCCCAAGGGCATCAGTTCTAAGGATGTAAAGATCAGTTCACTGACGTGGGGTGTCATCTGGTCAGATAGATGCCTGCCTGGGTTGGGGAATGGTGTATGTGTGTGTGTGGGGGGGGGTGTGTGTGCATGATGGGGATTAAGTTAGGGAGGTCCCAGGTGCTGCAAATCTGTAGTGACAGAGAGGTTGCTATTTTATTTACTGGGGTTTAGTGGAGCGAGGAAATGGAGGACCTGAGTTCTGATCCCACCATGGGCTGGCTCCAAACCCTTCCTTTCCCCCCAACCTCCCCATGCCTCAGTTTCTCCTTTTGGTAGCCTGGGGATAATGCCACATGTGCCGCTCTCCCCTTGGGGAGAAGAGGATAGAGTGGAAGGATGGATTAATGAGGGCCTACACTACAGGCACAATGAATGGGGGGCCAGTAATGAGGAGATGGGTGGACAGGAGGGTGTGTTTTTGGGGAAGGTGATCCATGGCAGCTGAGCAGGCAGATAAGGATAACACAGTGGGGGAGTACTAGGGTTGGGAGGTAGGGTAGGAAGAACAGACACAAGCTATGGGAAAAGGCAGGAATGAGCCAATGGTAGTGGTGGGGACATGCCGCTAGTATGTGCACAGGGCTGAGAAAAGAGCCTTGTTCTGTCATCATCCCCTGAACCAGTCCCCGAGATGCATGCACCAACTGTGCTCTACAAAAAAACACGGAGAGAAGAGGAGAAAGCAGCACGAGCAAGTGCAGAGGCCCTCGTCTGATGCAAAAGGGACACAAGAAACTTGTCTGAAGCCACATTTGCAAATTTCCCTCACTGCGGATTTGTAAAGCAAAATTCAATACCAATGACGATGTTTCTTTCCATCAGACTTTTTCTGGGGGTGTGGGGTGCAGGTTCTAAATTCTATAAAAACTGGTGGGGTGGAGCATGTGTGCGCTCCAGAGTTCTCCATCGTGCTCAGAACCAATATAAAAGTCAGGTAAGAGAACCAGGATGGAAACCTGACTGCAGGATCAACACAAATGAAAATGACCTGTCTAGTTTCATTATCCAAGCTGAGCAAAATGCAAAAAACAAAAGTAAACAAACAGCACAAATGGCAAGACGTTGAGTTCGATTTCCTGAATTCTTCAAATCTAAGTTACATCCAGGTGCCATTAGTCACCCCAGAGGCTGCTCGTCCTTCCCTCCCAGACAGCCCTCCCACTTCCACCCCCAGAATGGTCTCTGGGCTCTGCCCTGTGACCACCTCCACCCAAACCCCCAAGTAGAGCAGTGTGGCTTCCTCATTTCTCCACCCAGAGGACTAACTCTATGAACAGCATAGTCCTAAGGATGGATTCTGATGTTCAATGATTCCTTCCATCCATGTGAGCAGCCCATGCTCCCCACCCCCAGCTAGGGCAGGCCAGGGCTAGGTCAGAAAGGGAGCCAGCCTGGTTGTATACAGTGAACGGCCCATTGGGCTGGACTAGGCTGGGAGGTGTTTGAGAAATCTGATTTTTCCAAATCATGCAGCCTGGTGGGGCTGAGTATAAGGTGAGGACATGAGCTAGCCTTTATCTATAAGGTGGCATGGAGTGGAGGGAGCTGAGGTCTTGAGATTCAATAAAGTGAACCTTAATTCCTCCAAGTCTGGCATCTGAAACACTGCCCATGGCCTGGAGGCGGGGGTGAGGGTAGGGAAGGTAATGCTGACCTGGGGTAAGAAGAGGATGCCTGTTCTCCAACCCACTCTGTCTTAGCCTGAATACTTTAGGGAATGTGGCCTTAGTGTTAGAATCCCTATTGACTCCATGACCTTCACTCCTTGGACCAACTCTTTTCCACAGCTTTGGCCATTCCAACCTATGAACAAAATCAAAGGGACTCATTTTGCCCCTTGGGTCTCCCTAGACTTTAGTACTGAGGGGTTGGGAGAAATAGGAAAGAGACTAGAGACCTGCCCCAAGTGACTTTACCTGTCTAAAGGGCAAGGGTTCGGTTCCTATGACTTTTCCAGACCCCTTCCAGCTTATGAGTTTAAATGTCACAAGGACAAGGCATTAGAGTTGTGGGACTACTTTTCACCTACTCCCTTTATCCTTTCGATAGAGCCCTATTGTCTCTGTGACCACCTCCACCCAAGAACAAGGCCCCTATTGGCCCCCCCAGAGCATAGGCTAAGCATCCTGGTGGGTGTCTCTATCACATTCACTCCAAAGAGCTCAGAGTATTATACAAACTTGAATGTTTTTAGCCAGGAAGCCTTCCTGTTCCTCCAAAGCATCCTATCACTACCATCACCATTACCATATACCTTCTGGCTTGGAGGGAAAAAAAGAAGTGGAGCCTGGGTTCAGGGCTTGGAACTACTCTCTCTGCCTAAGCCTAGTCAGAAGGTAACAGCTTTCTTGGTCACCGATATTTCAAGGCCAGCCTGTTGGGTCATGACCTTCAGGGGGGTAGGCAAGTGCTCCAGAGAGCCTCCCAAATCTGGTTCAGGTGGACAAGCCAAGCTTCTTTGCCCCCAAACCATCTTCCAGAGTTTAACTTCCCTGTCCAAATCCTAGCTTCTCCTACTTTATGCCATAGTCTGAGTTCAGAGCTGGTTCCATTGCTCTCCCCCTTTAGCTGGGTTTCTCCCTTCCACGATGTCCTGATAATCTGAGGACAGGAGGTTTTGGTCCTTCCCCTTAAGTTGTCTTTCTATTCCTGATGGAAAAGAATATTCCAGAGAATATTGTAAGCAGGGAATTCTCTGTTCTAGAATCAGGCACGCTGGGACCATAGTATTCCTAATTGTTCCTAATATGTTTTCTTCTGACCATAAACTGGTTAAGGAAAGGGAAGAGGTATCAGAATGGGCCTTACACTCAAAACCTTGAGAGATCAGGGTCAAAATTAGCTCCAGAGGACAAGTGGAGGGCACTGGTCCCAAGGGCTTCTGGTCTGAGAGATTGGTCCACGGTGCACATCTCCAACAGGCCAAGGACCTCCCTGAGTAGTTGCTTGTCAAACCACTCCATGTGCTGGCAACTGGGTAATGATAATAATAATAATAATAATAATAATAATAATAATAATGATGATGATGATGATAACTAGCATTTACATAGCACCTACTATGTGCCAGGCACTATGCTAGGCACTTTATAAATGTTATTTCATTTGATCCTCACAACAAACTTAGGAGGTAGCTGCACTCTTATCCCCATTTTGTAGCTGAAGAAACTGAGGCTAACAGATTAAGTGACTTGCCCAGGGTCATATACATAGTAAGTATCTGAGGCTGGATTGGAACTCAGGTCTTCCTGATGCCAGGTTCAGTGATCTATCCACTGTGCCACCTAGCTGCCTCCCTAGCAGGATGTATGGGGAGGTGTGGTGTGAAGATGGGACAAAACTTCTTAACTAATGCATGGAGATAGAAGGGCTCCCTTAAGAACCTGCCTTCTTGTATACTTGCCCTGCCAGGCTCTGCCCCAGGCAAAATCTCTTTTTTCTTGAATGGTGGTCACTTGTTCTTGGGGAGTATAGATCAATTTATATCTAAGTCTGAGAGCTAAGGTTGGGGTGGGGGAAGCAAAGACACAACCTTAGCCTTCCTGTGACAGGCCTTGGTGGCATGGATTTAAATCATGTCCCATAGTTCTCTCTTTCTTGCCACACTCCTGATGCCCCTATCCAGATGTTTCAAATGTGGTAAGACTTCCCCGGTGACAAATTTGGACCCCTCACTGGTACCTAAGGCTAGATCTAAATGTGCAATCCGTTGCTCTAAAACTCAGACTTCTCTCACTTATTCTCTGGGCTATCCAGCCATGAGCCTTAACCAAGATGTAAGCAGGCAAAACTACTAAATAAAGTGTTGGAGGACTAGCTTCTCAGCCAAAAGCTTCCCTTGATATATTGACTGGGGACCCCCTCCCCCCAAATAAAAGTCCTCCCTGTTTCTCTGGGCCTCCGTGACTTCCCAATCCATCCCTGGCCTGACTTGTGTGCTATGAGCTCCTTGGAGATCTGTGTTTGAGAGACACCCTCTGTGCTGAGGCTAGTGCTGTCAGTTCAGAAAAGAGGACACTAGCCAAAAAAGCCAGTTGAGGATGAGGCTAGGGAGGGGCAAGGCTCAGGTCATGGACTAAAAGTCCTTTCCCTTTTCTTCTTTCTCAGCATCCCTATTTTCCCATTCAAAATGTAGCCCCTTCTCTCAGGAAATATCCAGGTCAGTTTCCAACATGACTCATGCCCCAGTGGGAGGTTGACTTTACTGACCCTTGGTCCTTTTGTCCCATCCCACATATACAGATTGGGGTGGGGGTTGGGCATCTATAGTGGTCAAGTGGCACTATAATTATTAGGCCACTCTCCCTCCCTTCCCTCCCCTCCCCGCCCCTCTGCAGTAAATACAGGGTGAGGGACCCTTCCTCAAGCAGGGAAGCAACCAGGAGATGCAGATTCTGGTTACTGGAACTCTCCCTGCTCCTTCACTTCTGTGCTAATGACTCCCTCTTCACCTCTAGGGAGAAAGACACCCTAGGGCTTATCAAACACTCAGCAAGAGCAAAAGGCAACAGAGATGCTGAGATAGAGGCAGAAAGAGAAGAGAGCTATATAGAGAAAGACACTGCCCACATGGGGAACCCAGGGGCAATCCTACGGGGGATGCCCTACTGAATAGAAATCAGTGGAAGAGGAATTCAGGGAGGGAGGGAAGAAAAGGGAAACAGGGACTCCAGGAGCCCTGAGACCCACATGTGACACAGACATCTCCCCAAGCTTCCAGGAGGAATCTCTGGCTGGGTGCAAAGGGACCAAGGGATGAATCCAACCTACCTCTGAATCCCCACCATGGATATACCAACAGCTGCTTTGAGCTGACCCTCAGCGGGGAGGGTAAGAAAGCCCTTAGGGCTTGCCCAGCACCACTTTTGGAGACCCTCCCTTCAATGCCCCACTACACAAGCTCCTGGCCTCCCTTCCTCTCCCCTACACCCCCTCAGCGCCCAGGCACCGCCGCTCACTTACTTGCAGGACAGCTGATTGATGCCCTCAATGTAGTAGCAGACGCCACCATTGACACAGTAAGACTTGGCAGTCTCATTGCATTTCCGAGCATGTCCAGACCATGACGAGAGGGTGGTGGCCACTAGAAAGAGGAGAAATATAGAGAATTGTTACTGTAGCTCCCCTTCAGAATGCATCAACTCAGGAGTCAGCTAGGGGTAGGGGAAGAAGGAAGGAAAAAAAGCATTTATTAAGCACCTATTATGAGCTAGGCACTGTGCTAAGTGCTTTACAGATATCTCATTAGATCTTCACAACAACCCTGGGCTGGAAGGGTGGTGCTACTATGCCATTCTGGGCAGGTCACTTAACCACTGTCTGCCTCAGTTTCCTCATCTGTCAAATGAGGGGATGGGCTTCTCAATGGGTGGAGGAGGGGCTGGAGAGGGGGCGAGAAGTTGGAACTGAAAATAAAAAGATCCTCCCATTCTCATCCCCCCATTTTACATTTGAGGAAACTGAGGCAGACAGAGGTTAAGTGACTTACCCAGAGTTCACACAACCAGTATATGCTAAATGCACGACTTGAACCCAGGTCTTCCTAACACCAGGGCTAGCTCTTGAGCCACTATAGCCCACTGATTCTCAATCACCTCTTTACTTGGTGATACACCTTCCCTTTGTCATGGGATCACAGATTTAGGCTGAAAAGGGCCTTGGAGGTTATCTCCAGGCAGCTGGGTGGCATACTAGATAGAGCACTGGCCTTGGAGTCAGGAAGACCTGAGTTCAAATCTTGCCTCAGACACTTAGTAGTTGTGTGATCCTGGGCTAGTCACTAATGTCTCTCTGTGCCTCAGTTTCTTCATCTGTAAAATGGGGATAATGATAGCACCTACCTTCCAAGGTTGGTATGAAGATCAAAAGACAACCCATGGAGAGCACTTTGCAAACCTAAAGTGCTATATAAATTCTAGCTATTATTACCATGATATTTAATCATTGTTTTTGTCATTCAGTCATTTCAGTCATGTCTGACTATTTGTTATCCCATTTGGGGTTTTCTTGGCAGAGATACTGAAGTGGTTTGCCAGTTCCTTCTCCAGTTCATTTTACAGATGAGGAAACTGAGGCAAACAAGATTAAGTGATTTGCCCAGGGTCACACAGTTAGTAGGGGTCAGAGGCCAGATGTGAATTCACATAGATGAGTCTTCATGACGCCAGGCCCAGCACTCTATCCACTTGGCCACCTAGCTATCCCATTATTGTTGATACTTTATTATTGTCATCCTTATCTAGTCCAACCTACTCATTTTACACAGCAGAAAACTGCTTTCTGGAGAAGTTAAAGGATTTGTTCAAGGTCACACAGGAAGTCAGTGGCAGAACCAGGAATAAACCCGAGACCCTCTGACTCCAAACTCAGTGTGCTCTCCAGTGCCCCATGCTGCCTCCTGCTAGCCTAGACAGAACTAGCAACTCTGATATCTGACCAACTTTCCCAACTGAAAACACCTTAGCTCTTCACTGCTCCCGAGGGGCTCCAAATACATAAACAGGGCCTGTGTATGCTTCATTTTTTATGGTACAGGGAGGAGGTTCTCAGATTACTACACGAGAATCTTGTATCTCATCCTCCTCCCATTCTCGCCCCCCAACCTGGTCCTTTCCCCAAAGAGGTATGTACTCCATCTGGGGAAGCAGCAACAACCTCAGGAGGTCCGGGTTGGAAGTCCTTGGGGCAAGTGTGACCATTTTCTCTCTCATTCTCCCGCCCAGACCTCCACCTAATTCTGTGGAAAGCTTCCCCAGGGTGCCTTTAAGGGAAACTACTAGAAACAACCCTTTGTAATGAAGCTGTTTGTTCCCTTAAGGGCCAGCTCTTCAAGGCCCTCCTTCCCAGGGAGTGCTCAGGTGAGCTCCACAGGTAGAGCCAGATGGAGTAAAATGAGGTCATCTTGGGATACAAGAGGCAGACATCTAAGAACAAGTCTCATTCTAATCAGAGGGGCCAGGGTCGCCAGAGGAACAGGAGCTTAGTAGATGACGGGGATGGGAGTGCTAGAAGGAGCTGGACGTCCAGGAACTCTACTCCCTCAATCAACGAGCCCAAAGTCTGGGAGCAGCAATCTGCTTGCTAGAGCCAATTTCTTCAGAAAAGTGTAGGGAGATGCTTAGGAGCATCTCTCTCTCTCCTCAAACAGAGATGGTTTACCCATAAAGTAAAAACTGCTTTCTTATCAGCGCCTCTTCTTCTAAGGGGTTTTTATCCTTGGCATATCCTCCTCCCTCTCTCCTGGCCCAATCTTCCTTGGCCCTCCAGCATTATTTGATATAGGCCTACACCAGCCTTGGCCATAAATCATGAGGCTCCAGGGAGGCCCACGGCAGAGACAGGAACTCAAAGGGGAGGGAAAAGGGGCCAGCTGTGATATGAAAACAGGCTGAGGGGAAGATTTGGTTTTTAATGCATCTTCGTCCAGGATATACATCTTACTTTAACAGAAGGATGCAGAGAAATAGCCTTCCAAACTAAAGTGGTGTCCCTAGATGCCTGAGATTGAAGTCAGGGGGCATCCACAAAGTCAACATGCAGCTAAGAATCTCTCAATCTCTCTCTCTGTCTCTCCCTCTCTGTCTCATTCTCTCTCTCCCCCTCCTTTCCTCTCTTTCTCTTTCCCTTCTTCCTTCCTTTTCTCTCTCCCTCTCCCCCTTTTCTCTCCCTCCTTCCCTCTCTTTCTCTCTCTCTCCCTCCTTCCCTCTTTCTCTTCCTTCTTCCTTTCCTTTCTCTTTCCCTGTCCCCCTTTTCTCCCCCTCCTTCCCTCTCTCTTTCTCCTTCCTTCCCTCTCTCTGTCTCCCTCCTTCCTTCCTTCTCCCTCTCCCTCTCCTTCCCTCTGAAGTTTCTCCCCACCTCAATCTCTCTCTTGCTTTCCTCCTTCCCTCTCTGTCTGCCCCTCCCCCCATATACACATTCTCATCATTGTCCATGATAGAAGAATTGACAAGGAATAAGATCAGAAAGGGCAATCAGCTTGTTTTCTGTCCAGCTCTCAGGTGCTCTGTGGGCTTTAAGCAATAGTCTGATGGCCCATGCAGCTACATTTTACCTTGGCTTGGCCACTTTCAATCAGCTGCGGGGTGTTAGATTTCCCCACAGGATGCAGTCCTTGGTTCCTTAGTGTTTAGACATTTGGGGAGATGGATGGACTGAGTGGGCCTGGGATTATATACATAGCCTTTAGTCTGTATATGTATGACAAACTCATGGATAAAACTCAGCATGTCAACTCTCCAGTTTTTGAACCTCTCCTTGTGCACCACAGAGGACCCCAAACCTGGATATGTTTCTAGTTGCCACCCCTGAGATCTAGGAATTTCCCCACCCCATCCCTGGCACCCTGCAGTGCTTCTCAGACCAAACTCATGCATCAGGAACTTGCCTGGACACATCAATCTGGAGGAGCCCTCTGCGTTGCTAGGCTCTGGTCAAGGAGATCTAAGTGAGTGAGAGCCAGGGGGTGGTGATGAAAAGACAGAGAAAAAGAAATATGGAGAAATGTCCACCTAAGAATCAGGCATCATAAACTAAAATTGTGTCTCGTTCAATCCCCTCATTTTTACAGATGATGAAACTGAGATTAGGTGATGTACCTACGTTCACACAGGAAGGAAGCAGCAAAGCCAGCATTTGAATTCAGGACTTGATTCCAGGTAGGGCAGCTAGGTGGTGAAATGGATAGAGTGTAGGGCCTGGAATCAGGAAGACTCATCCACATGAGTTCAAGTCTGGCCTCAGACACACACTAGCTGTGTGACTCTGAGCAAGTCACTGTTTGCCTTAGTTTCCTTATCTGTAAAATGGGCTGGAGAAGGAAATGGCAAACCACTCCAGTATCTTTGCCTGGAAAACCCCAAATGGGGTGATGAAGAGTTGGATGTGACTGAACAACACAAAAAAAGCTTGACCCTAGATGCAATGTTCTTTCATGCTGCTTTTTTCTAGGCTCATAGAATGTTAGAAATGGAAGAGACCCTCGAGGTTTTCTAGTCCAATTTCTTCACCTTACAGAAGGGGAAACTCGGTTCTAGAGAGTCAAAGTGATTTGCCCAATCAAGGTCAAAAATAAGGCAGTGGAGCCCAGAATTCTCAAAATCCTCCTCCAGTGTTTTGGGCTGTAAGTCAAATGTCACTTAAAACATCTTAATGGCATAATCTATATGCAAATGAGTGCAAACCACAAACAAATACCACCTCCTTCCCTCTTCTCCCACCCATACCCACACCCAATTTCCTAGTAATAGATCTGGGGAAGTGTCTCTGCCACACCTCTTTTGTTAGTCACATCCACAGCAGAACCTGCATTGGGCTCCCTGCATACCAGTGGTCAGTTATGGCTCCCGGCTGGGCCTATGGGATCTGTTCTACAAAGTCTACAAGATGGCAAGTAGAGAAGAGAATCTGATACAACACAAAGGTGTCCAGGGCCATGTCTGCTTCTCGTAGGAGGTGAAAGTCAAACTTACAAAAAACAGACTAAGTGGAGTCAGTCAGGAAGACCTGAGTTCAACATATAGTCAAATAAGCACTTATTAAGTACCTACTATGTGCCAGAAAGCTATGCTACCTGATCTAATTTCTGTTGGAGGCAGGAGTGAAGAGTTAAACCCTTTGGGAAAACAGATGCTGGTGGCTGGACATTAGGCTAAGGAACCCTGATTGCTACATACAGGGCCATACTTTGGGCACGACAGACCCTGGCTGCAGCAAACATTAAAACAAGATGACTCTTAATTCCAGCTCTGCTAGGTAACTAAGGACACTTTAGAATGAACTCTGGATTTAAAAAAAAAAATCTGTTCCATCCATAGGCAGGCTAGATGAGCTCCCTAGATTCTCTCTAGTCCTTATACTCTGATTCAGGCATGTTTTTCTTCTGTCCCTAGCTCCAAATATATGCCTGCTACAATGCAATTATATTAAGTGAATATTATGGCTCTACTATGTGCGAGGCACTGGGGATAAAATGAGCAGCCTTTGCCTTCCAAAAGCTAACATGAACATAGCCAGGACTGAAGGGGACAAAGAGTTCTAGAAATATTTGAGAAAGGAGACGACGCTAAGAACTGAAGATGGAAGGGAAGAGATTCAAGCAGACTTCATGAGCAGATGAGCTTGGCCTTGAAGGAAGACAGAGATTCTGAGAGACTCAGCGGAGGAGGGACAGTCTTTGGACATGGCAGACAGCTCCTGTGAACCAGAGGCAAGTGATAGAAAGTCAAGTTTGGGGATCAGCAAGGAATCCTTAGCTGGAATATACTGCTGTTTGTTCTTCATTCTTGAAGAGGATCATGACATCAGGGAGATGATGCCACGACATGCAAGTGAATTGGATTTAAGTGAGGGAGGGCTGGGCAAAGTCACCAGCCCCATTTTCTCCTCCAAAGCCCTCTGGGTCCAGTGCCAGATATAGATCAGGATGACTGGAAATGCCCCAGGATACAGTGGGGGACCTTGGCCTTTTCAGGCTAAGGTAGCTGGAATATAAAGTGTTGGAAGAAGAAGAATAAAAAATAGGGATGGAAAAGTAGGTTGGAGAAGTAAAGGAGAGCCTTAAATTCCTGTCTAAGGAGCTTTCATTTCATTCTCCTGGTAATAGGGAGTCACTTAAAGTTTTTGAGCTGGGGAGTGAGATGTTTAGATCTGTGACTTTGGGACAGATATTATTTTGTAAGCTGGGCAAAGGATGAACTGGAGAAGGGATGGACTGGTGGCAGAGAGACAAGTTAGAAGGCTATTATGGCATTGGAGACTAAAGGAAGAGGGAGTAAGAATGGACAGAAGGGGAGAGATAAAAGAGATTGTGGAGGTCAAAAAGACATGATTTGGCAACTGACTGGATATGAGGATGAGGCAGAGAGAGGAATGTCAGCTGTCTCCAAGGTTACAATCAGAGGATTGAACATAGCGATGCATTCCACAGAGAGAAGGAAACTCGAAGGTTTGGTGGGGAAGATTTAGTTCAGTTTTATAAATGTTGAGTCGGAGGTGCTGACAGAATTTCCGGGTGGAGACGTCAAACTCCATTGGCTTCCTAATACCTCCAGCATTAAACAGAAAATCCTCTGCTTGGTGTGGAAAGCCCTTTATAACCTGGCCCCTTCCTACCTTTCCAGTTCTCTTATATTTAACTCCCGTCCATGTACTCTGCAATCCCGTGACCATGGCCTTCCTGCTGTGGCTGAACACCCCACCATCTCCCTGTGGCTCTCCCCTGTGGCTGCCACTCTTTCCTTCCTCATCGCCACCTGGTTTCCTTCAGGTATCAAATAAGATCCCACCTTCTACAAGGGAGGACTTTCCCAGTCCCAAATTAATGCTAGCACCTTTCTTCTGATATTATTCCAAGTTACCCTGAAGATAACTTCTTTGCACACAGTTGTTTACATGTTGGTTTTCCCACTAGACTGTGAGATCCTTGGGGTCAGGAGCTGTTTTTCACCTTTCTTTGTATCTCTAGCACTTAGCATCATGCCTGGGATATATTAAGCACTTAATAGTTGCACAATAATAATTTTCTGTAGGCATTTGGAGATATAAGATTAGAGTTTAGAAAATGTTATGGCTGGATATATATGTGTATATGGTGTGTGT
>NW_020951350.1:4519271-4544468 GCF_900497805.2 Vombatus ursinus
TGTGTGTGTGTGTGTGTGTGTGTGTGTGTGTGTGTGTGTGTGTGTGTATTTGAGAGTCATTTGCATAAAGACGAGCCTTGAATCAATGGGAACAGATAAGGTTACCTAGGAAGGGAGTGTGGAAAGAAGGGAAGAGGGCCTGGGTCTGAGCCTTAGGCACCATCCTGCTCTGGGGGTGGGAAGTGAATGATGAGGTAACCTAGGAGCTTGAGAAGGAGTGATCAGACTGGTAAAGCACTACCTGGAAAGCCCAGGGAGGAAAGAGTGTCCAAAAGCAGGGAGTGGTTAATAGTGTCAAAAGCTGCACAAAGGTCAGGGAGGGTGAGGATTGAGAAAAGTCCATTAGATTTAGCAATTAAGAAACCACTGGCAACCTCTGATAGAGAAATTTCAACAGATTATTGAGGGTTAGAAGACAGATTATAGAGGACTGAAAATGAATGGGTGGTATCAGGAAATGGAAATAAGCATTTACATAGTGCCTTTTGTGTGCCAGGCACCGTACTAAGCCTTTACAAACATTATCTCATTTGATCCTCACCATAACCCTGGGAGGTAGGTGCTATTAAAATCTCTATTTTACTGTTGAAGAAACAGAGGGTAAGTGACTTGCCCAGGGACATAAAAGTGATAAGTGCCAGAGGCTGGATTTGAACTCAGGTCAATCTTACTTTAACCTTGGAGTTCTATCTATTTTGCCACCTAGTTGCCTCTCAAATAGTGAGTATAGACAACTCTTTCTAGGAGTTGAAAAAGAAAGGAGATATGAAATGGCAGCTTACCAGGAAGGCAGAATCAAGTGAAAGGTTTTTTGTTTTCTTTGGTTTTTTTTGGTTTGGTTTTTTTTTTGCTTATTTGTGGATTTTTTAAATTTTATTTTATTTTTTGTTTTTTTGAATTAATTTTATTTTTGGATTTTTTGAACTGATGTGATTTCACTGATATAGGAAATTCCTCGTGAAGAAAATCTTTCCACCAATGCAGATCATCATCTGCCTTGTAACTTGAAGTCTTAGCAAGCTGAGATGTTAAGTGACTTGCTCAGGGTCATACAATCTGAATGTTATCAAAAGCAGGATTTGAACCCAGGTCTTCCTGACTTCAAGTTTGGCTCCTTGCCCACTATACCACAGTTATCTCTTATCAAGTGAAGGATTTTTTTTTTAAGGACAGGGTAGATCAGTGCATGTAATAGAAAAAGAAGGGTAGATCATGAATGATATAATATGAAAGAGGAAAAAGCAATGATCAATAGCGCAAGGCCCCGATGGTAGAGGGAAAGTGGGGAATGAGTGCATGCTTCAGAGGGGAATGAGTGCATGGCTGCTCCCCCAGGGTGGAACCTGGCCTAATTCTGAGATTCTGGCATGAGCTCAGGTGCTCTGGGACATTCCCAGATCCTCCTTCACCTGGGATTGAAACATCAGATTTCTAGAACCTAAGATTATGTAGATCCAGCCCAAACCAGCTGCTTTGCTATAAGAGAATGGCCTTCCTCCAGACTTCTCTAAACCTCTGGTAAGGGCTACAAAGGCTGTGTCTGAAGGGAGAGAATGCTCTGACTTCCGGGGGGTGGGGGGAAGTGCATCAGTAATGATGTGCAAAGAGGGCAGAATAAGCACTCCAAATTTAAAAACAAAAACTAAAGATTACATCACAAACTGAATAGCGATGCCAGGGGCCTGGTGAACATGCCTGCCCTGCTGCGTAGCCCCTGCCAGGCCACTCCCTGGCCCCCAGCCCTATGACAGAGGAGGAATAGACCCCATGCTTCTCCCTGCGACCCACCCCCTCCCTTCCCAATGTGATAGGGTCAGGCCAAACCCCACTCGGGGTGGAGTTGAGTGGTTGGAGATGAGTCAGAAGGCACTAAGCCCAGCCCGCCCCCTCCCCCTCCCCCTCCCAGCTCCTGTTTCTGCAGGTCTCCCAGGTTCCATGGGTAAACAAGGTTCCTGATGCATCTATGCCCAGGCAAAGGGTTGAGCCATTAGGCTCTTCCTCTGGCCCCCCGACAGATGGGAGCACAGCTTCCGTCCCTTGTTGGGCCAGGAAGGTAGGCTGGGCCCAGGAGCCTGAGGACTTAGAAGGTCAATTTAACAAGCATTTATTAGGTGCTTACTATGTGCCAGGCACTGAGTGCTAGGTGCTAGAGATATAGACACCAAGACTGAAAGAGTGCCTGTCCTTGTGGAATTTACATTTTATTGTTGCACATCAGAGCGGAGAAGGTTGGAACTGAGGCCCAGAACTTCAACGTGATTTGCTCAAGACCACCCAGCTTGAGCAAGGACTAGAACCCAGGTCTTTGATTCCCATTCTGATGCCTTCTTCCCTTAACCATGCTGTGCAGCTGTGAGGGGACAAGGAGGACTCCTTGGAAGACACGAGTCTTATGTTCCCAGCCCTGGCCTTGGTAATTGTGCCACTTGGGCCCAAAGCACATTGGGTCCTTTTGAGCTAACTGGAGGTGGAGCCCTGTAGATTTGGAAAAATAGGAAGGAGAGAAAGCCTGGGGAGCTCCATCAGCTGACGAAGGACCTTCTCTGGCCTCACTCTGCGAATCCAAAATACAAACTGGCATAAGCCCCTGGCAGCCCATTGGGATAGAAGGTCAATTCACTATGACTGCAGATAACACTTGGGGTAAGACTGCTGGGTATAGACCCTATAAAGGGACCAAGAGTGGGTAGGAATTAGATTCTGACTGTCCCCACAGTTTCTTTGGCCAACCTGGGGCTATTACAGACCAATGGTGTACCCCCTCCCCAAGAGGCAGCTCGGCGGCACAGAGGATAGAGTGCTGGGCCTGGAGTTGAGAAGATCAGAGTTCAAATCTGGCCTCAGATCCTTATAGTTGAGTGACCCTGGACAAGTCACTTAGTATCTCAGCTTTAGTTTCCTCAATTGTAAAATAAGGACAAGGATCCTGAGAACTTAGAATCAAGTAATTCAATTTAACAAGCATTTATTAAACATTTAGTTTCCTCAACTATAAAATGAGGATAATAATTGCACCTACCTCATAGGTTTGTTGTGAGGCTCAAATGAAATAATATTTGTAAAGTGCTTAGCACAGTGCCTGGTATAGCAGGTGCTTAATAAAGCCTTCCTTCCTTCCAGCTTTCTGTCCTTCCTTCCTCCCTCCTTGCCTTCCCTTCCTCCTTCTCTCCCTTCCTTCCTTCCTCCCTCTCTGCTTTCTCTCATTCCTTCTTCCCTTCCTCTCTCCCTTCCTTCCTTCCCTTCCTCCTTCTCTCCCTTCCTTCCTCCCTTTCTTGCTTCTTTCCTCCCTTCCTTTCTTTTCTTCCCTCCTTCCTCCCTCCCTTCCTTCCTGCTTTCTTTCCTTCCTCTCTCTCCCTGCCTTCCTTCCTTCTTCCCTCCTTCCCTCCCTGTCTTCCTTTCTTGCTTCTTTCCTTCCTTCTTTCCTTTCTGCCTTTCTTCTTGCTTTCTTTCCTTCCTTCCTCCCTGCCTTTCTTTTCCTCACTCCCTGCTTTCCTTCCTTCTTCCTTCCCTCCCTTCCTTCCTTTTCTTCCCTCCTTCCTCCCTTCTTCTCTGCCTTCCTCCCTTTCTTGCTTCTTTCCTTCCTTCCTTCCTCCCTCCCTGCCTTCCTTCCTAGAGTGGGTGATACATTCTATGAGCCCTGGGTCTCAGAGTTGAGATTCTCTCAGTGAATTGCTCTCAGGATCACAGATATTTACTGTATATCCAAAGAGGTAGGGTGGTGGTGATAAGAGGAAACCAGAGGAGAAGATAGAGTCTTTGTCCATATGGAACTCACAGTCTAGATGGGAAGACTGGACACATTTGCTTAGCTAAGTAACAATACAAAAAGACAAGAACAACAATGTTAGCCGGTGATTAACTGCCTATAAGGCAAGGTTCTGTAGAAATTCAAGGAAATGAGTGATCAGTGTGGCTTGATACAGGCAGGGAAGGCTTCAAGAAGGAAATAAGGCTTACAACAGGTCTTGAAGGACATGCTCAGTTTGAAATAGGCAAAGAGGATCAGGGAGGGCATTTCAGAGGAACAAAGGATGAGCAAAGACTTATAAGTGTAGGAAAGTGCAAGGCATGTTTGGGACATGACCAAGAAGAGCAGTTAGATTGAGACACAGGTACATTGTAGGAGGGGGTAAAAGTGGAGATAAGACCAGGAAGATTGGCTAGTAGAAAATTGAGAGAGCCTTGAATGCCAGGCTGAGGAGTTTATCCTTTATCCTATAGGCAATGGGGAGCCACTGACACTTTTTAAGCAATGGTTACTGATGGTGGTGATGAGCAGGATGGATTAAAGAGAGGAAACATTGAAGGTAAGGAAACGAGTAAGGAAGCTATCTCGAAGTATAGGAGGATAAGGGTGGTGGCAGTGGGAATAGAAAGAAGGGGAGAAGGCGGGTTTTAAAAGAAGAATTAATGGGATCTGGAGACATAGAAATAGTTCATAAGACACAGGGTAGAGTCAAAGTTGATGCCAAGATTTCCAGCCTGGATGACTGGGAGAACAGGAACAGAAAGGGAAGCCAGAAGATGGAACAGGCTTGGGCCAGATGATGATGAATTCTGTTTTGGACACGTTGAGCTGGAAGTACAAGCACATTCAAGTGGAGATGTCCAATGGGGAGTTGGAAGCAGGGGATTCAGGAAAAAGGTCTGAGAAGGAGAGCTATATAATGTGGTTCAGAACATAAGTGTTCCGAGAAGGGAGAGATCTGTGTGTTCTGTTTAGAGAATGGGGTGAAGGGGAAAGGGAAGGCTTCAAGAGGGATGTAGGGCTTGAGATGGGCTTTTGAGAAGCACTAGGATATGAATGGGTGGAGAGATCCTCTCCAAAGAAGACACAAGAAGTTGTGTATGTAATGGGCCATTGACTGAAGATAGAGACTCTTAGACCCTTCTACTCATTACCACCTCAATGCCTAAGAGGCCAGAAAGTTAACTTCCACCCCTCCACAGTCCAAATGTGGGTGCCAAGGGATTGTCCTCCCAATTCCACTATTCCCACTCTGGCTTGCCTCCCCCAGTCCTCTGAGAGGAGAATGTAGGAGGCCTCCTGTCAGAGGACTGTTCCCCCAGTAAGTGATAAAACAAACACAGGGGTAGAAAAATCAGCTCACACTCCAGCCCAGGGGGCCCAGCCTTGACTCCCCCAGCTCTGGCTCCTGGCAGTCGAGCCACCCATAATTGCCTTCTAAAAATATCCCTCCCCCACCTATAGATTTCAAAATATTTAGTTTTCAGGGTATTTAAAATGTGAGCCGGCAGCTTTGCCAGCTCTAGATAACAAAGCTAAACATTTATGCTTTAACTGCATTTCTCTTAATCTGCCGAGATCGTTGTGTTTGATAGGGAGAGGGAGTGCGAACCGGAGTGCAAGATGAATCATGTGCCAGGAGGCTCCCCAGAAGTACACAGTGACTGGAAGCCCCCCGAGTCCTCCCAGTCCAGCCCCCACCTCCCTGACTCTCCCAGAGACGTACCGCTGTTCACATTCAGTTTGCCTTTGGCTGTGTCCTTTCCGAGAATGTTTTCTGCCTCACAGACATACTCCCCAGCGTCTTCCACCTTCACCTTATTGAACTGCAGCCTGGAGTTTCTTCTGTTTGGGGGAGGCAGAGGGTGGAGGGGTGGGGAGAAAGGAAAGAAGTTTTGATTGAAGGTGAGTTGTTTTTTCCCTGACTGCCCCCAGACAGCCTATTTTCCAGCAATGGAAGAGGAGGGGGGTGCACAGCCTATGGGGCTGATTGTGACTGTAAGGGATGGAGAGATGCTGCTGTTTTGGAGAGTGGAAGCCCTTGACTTGAGAGATCCTAAGCTGGTCAGGGAACCTACAAATTCTTTCTAGGCCGGGGCCCCTCTCCACCCTTACACCAAATGCCTCCTCTTCTGCTCTCCTAGTCTGCTGTTCATAGCACTGGAGGGGTAAGGGCAAGGTCAACCCAAGAGGGAATGGAGAAGAAAGGAATCTGTCAGAAAAAGGAAGAAAAGTCAACTTAGAAGAAAAAAAAAGCTGGCACTGCTTATCAGTTGCTGTGACCTACTCCAGAAGAGACAAACGTGAGCCCCACTGAGACCCTAGCTTGGGAATGGGAGCAATTCCTGTAAGTGTTGGAGGTAGCATCCTGAGAAATAGATTCTCATGAACTTTGAGGGTTCATAAGGTTAAGATGGGACCAGGTGCTCCCCAGCACCTCGGAGAGCAGCTACTTTGATGACAATTTTCAGAGCTGCTAAGTTGATAACACCAAACCTGGAGTATTGTTCCTCATCCATCCAGCTCTCAGCCTTTCTGATAAGGTGGGTTTGGATTTGAATACCACCACTACCATCACCATGCATTTGTATGAGTACTTTGAACATTTTTGCCTCTACGTGTATTCCCTCATTCCTCTGAGGAAAGGAGGGGTAAGGGATAATTAGCCCCATTTTACAGAAGAAGTAATTGAGGCCCAGGGGGATGAATGACTTGCCCAAAGTCACCCAGGAACTTAATGGTAGAGCTCGTCCTAGAGCTTCTATCTTCTGACTTCTAGGCGAAGTCTTTTCCTCCAGCAAATTCTGCATTTCCTTTCCTTTCCATATTGGTGAGCTAGTGAGTATATGCCCCTTGTGAGGTCTATCACCAGGGAAGCCAGAGAGTGCTCGATGCTGCATCTTGGTGGGAAGTAAAGTAACCCTTCTCCCTCTCAGGGGTCCCTGCTTGAGACTCCAAGTCTGATCAGAGGGAGGGCACTTCAGCTACACAGGGTCATCCCACCTTGACAAATTACTCTCTCGGCCTCAGGAAAGCTAGGGGCCTGCCCCTCTCTTTGGAATCTCTTTAGTCTCTGGAAATACAGCCTCTAGAAGGCTAGCTCAAAAGCAGTAGTTCTGAGTGTGTGTGTGCTCAGGGGCAGGGTGTAGCTATTCTATTAATTAGATATTGTTCATTGATATGAAAATATAAAGAAAATTCCTCTATGTTCCTGATCCTTTGCCTCCAATATCCTTCTTGGTACAACCTCACCCCCAGCACCAAAATGGGCCATAGTGATGGCACAGACATCCACTTTTTCCTTTTAAGTTGCCTTTTCTATATTTTCTTCTCCATTCCTTTCACCTCCATTTCCTTTGGGATGATTATATCCCTATTCCTTTAACATCCCCAGCCCCTGGGAACCCCCTTGGCCCTGCCTAGAGAATAACTGTTGAGCCTTCCCAGAGCCTTCCCACCCCCTGACCCCAGCCTGGCCAGTCTTCTGGATGAAAGCACAGGACAGTGGCCTGTCCCCTGGGAGAAACAGGACAAAGCAGGAAAATCTCCTTACACAACATGACTTCTCTGTTTCATTATTGAATAGCAAAACTAATTACCAACTTCCCAGAATATCCTTGCCCAAGGGTCCCTAGCTATTGCCGTGAGCAGTGTGCATGAGGGGCGGGGGTGGGAGGAAAAGCGAATTGGGAGGGGCCACAACAGGAGACAGGCAGGGCCAGAAGCCCAGTGGGATAGGAGGAGGGAGAGGGACACTGGCATTGGCATGAGAGGAACGTATCAAACAAATCAAATTGACAAGCACCACTTGTTTCTTTTCCAGAGAAATCTCTCCCCTTTCAGTGAGTCTAGGGGCCTCTGGGGACCATCCTTCTCCTGGGACCCCAGGGACAACTCCCTCCAGTTGTCTTGTCAACACTTTCTGTTGCTATGGAGATGTCCCCAGTGATGCACAGTGATTACTTCTTCCCCAAAGCACATTTTCAGCTCTTTGGCCCAGCTTCTGCCCACAGCCTTGGGGCTCATTCTCTTTGTCAATTACAGTTGATTTCCTTCATTAAAAATAGTTTTAAGGTCCCTCTGACCATCCTACCATCTCCTCCTTGGCTCCAGCTTAATCAGAAACAATGCTCCCCTTTGTCAGGGGAGCCTTTGTCATTGCCCTTGCCAACCCTCCCCTGAAACCTCACTCCAGAAAAAGGGGGACACGTGGGGATCATGGAGTCAGACAATGTAAATCTTGAACTTTCAGAACCTAAAAGAAGTTTTGCTCCCTCCCCCCCATCTCCATAACCCAAACTGGCAAGTTTCCTTTAAACTCCATCATGGTTCTTTATAAGGGCAGGGCAAGGTGGAAGAAGTCTAAGCTTCAACTAGAGGAACAGTAGATAGACAGAAGGATGACCTTATTAGTGACAAGGGGAGTAGGCAAACATGCAGTCAAGTCCTTCCATGGAAATCTTCAGGAACAACAGTATAGGTGCATTAAGACTGTTCTGCTCTGAGGTAGGGAAGGCACACACGATGCCCTCTGGGGACTTCTGTTAGCTCTAGTTCAGAAGTTCTTAACCTGGGGCCCATGAGTTGATTAAAAATAACTTTTTTTTTGCAAATTAATTTCAATATATTTAGTTTCCTTTGTAATCCTATATATTTTATTAAAAACATTTTCAAAACATCATTCAGAAAGGGGGTTCATAGGCTTCAAGAGACAGCCAAAGGAATTTATAACAACAACAACAACACCACCACCTTCATTCTAGTAGGCATTTTATAATTAGGAGCCATCCCGTTGGTTCCTCACTAGAAGACAAGGGCTTAGAGCGAAAAACTGAGGCACACAGTATGGTCTCAGCTCCATACAACAGAACACAGAGGAGAGAGGAAGGCCTCCTGGGAAGTCTTTGGAGTAGGGCTGCTGTCTCCCCACTGTGTCAGCAGCTTGTTTTCTAACTGCTCTTCCTCTAGCCTATCCCACTGGAATCCTGTCTTCCACACTCCCCTCCTCCCCCAATTTAACATCCTCTCCTCTCAGGCTGTATCTTCATGTGTTGTGTCCCCTTAGTTCCCAGGTTTTATTTCCTTATGTGACCTGGCACCCCCCCCCCCTTCCCATATAGTGACTCTGGTAGGAATGCTCCACCTCTCCCCACCCACCCCCCTCCAATCCCCACACTTCCTCTCTGAGCTGCCTGCCCGCCTGCAGGGCCTGTCCTAGCCTGCTTCTCATTAATGATGGAACATGTAGTTCTCCAGGGGAGGGACCTGAATCCTGAGCTGGGGGGTAGAGGAGGTGGAGATTAAAAAAACTCTGCCTAGGAAAGAAGGAAGGAGAGTATAGTGAAGACTGGAAGACAGACTGGGACAGAGGAAGAGAGACAGAAAAAGCCAGCAACACAGGTTTACAGATGGAGAGAACAGAGAAACAGCAGCAAAACCAGAGAGAGACAAAGAGAGATACAGTGGCATTGGCAGGGAGAGGGAGAGAGATACAGTGACAGAAGCAGAACAAAGTATTTGCTACAGATGTAGTAGTAGGTGGTAAATGAGGCAGAAGGTCTCTATTGTTCTTCCTTGGGGTGGAAGAGAATAGATATTTGCCCCTTCCTCCATAATATCAGCTAGGGAGTTAGGGAGGGGTAGGATGTACAAACACACACGTGAAAGCCTGACTCCGAGGGGCTGTGAGGCTCAGGGCTAGGGGCAGATCCATCTGAACTCCCCAGTGTTACAAGCCCAAGGATCCAGTTGGGCTACCTCCATGGGGAGCATAAACCACACATAGATGTTTCCTCATCACGATGTTGGCCCCTCACCCCTCCTTCAAACAGGGCTGAGATGGGGAGGGGTGGAGGGAGGGGCTTCACTATGGGATAACTGAATGACAAACAACATGATGAGGTTTGAGGGAGGTCACTTAATACTACAGAGTGCCCAGGAAAGAAAGAACAGGGGAGCCCCCACTTTAGTTCTAAAGAGCAACTACACAGAGGGAGAAATCAAAGGCCAGACCAAGGTAGCAGTTGTCTCAGCAAGAAATGTGGAATGGAGAGAGGCCTGATTCCCAGTTCAAGTGTCTCAGACCTAGGAGAGAAGAGCTGCTTTGCCCAGAGGGTTGTCAGTCATACAATAACATCATCACCCCAAACTTCAGTCAAGGAAAGGGACAGGGTGAGACTGGAGTCCTCCTTTCCTCAATTCCACTTTGGGGATCCTACCAAAATGGGGTGGAGGTGGGTTAATCTTAGATGATTCAGGAAAGTTACCTCTGTTGATACCACTCACTGGCTTCTCATTCATCAGGACCTATGTCCATGGTTCCCATGTCCAGGGCTTTAAAGGACTTTCACAGCAAAACCTACAGCATAAAGTCTGTAGATCATTCAATCTGGCCACCCCCTAGCTACTACAAGTGGTACTGACCACAAGAGGGTGGTGGAAGGGAAGAACTCAGGAACATCAGAAATGTGCCCTCAGCATTATTAACCCCATGGTCTCCCTAGGCTCTAGGTTTTTCTCTGAAGAGATGGTATGGATTTAGGGATAGAGGGGAGACGTTGAGGGAACTGGCTTTATGAAGGTCTCTGGTGGTGTAGGAGGGAGGGAAAGAGGGAGAGACATGGTACTGCCCACCATTAACTTTATGTGAGTGAAAAGGGCAGGGGGAGAGAGAGAGGCATTGGCGGAGGGCAGAGAAGGTATAGGGGGAGATCACTGGCTTGAGCTATAAGGGGTCCTGGGTGGCTGAATGTTATCCAAGTGGCAACATGTACTAGCCAATTGAACAGAATGAAAAATTGAATCTGGGATACAGGACGAATCCAGGAGGACTTTGATTTTCTGGTAGTAAGGAGCTTTTCATTAATAGCATCCTTGTTCTCCTTCCCCACCCACCTAGACAACCCCTTTGGTTCACTGACTTAACGGCTGCCATGGATACAGGTAAATTCTGTGTTGTTACCTTTTCTGGTAGGAGGCATAAACAGAAAGGGACTTGTTCCTGGGGTCTTCTCAATGCTACAGCTGGTTTTCCCCAGAGTCTCCCTCATATATACACTTGCCCAGGAAGTGTGATGACATTGGTCCAAGATTTCAAAAAGCCTCTAAGTTACTTCCCTTAGGCCTAGACTCAAATAGATGTGACTAAGAGGCCAAGCTTTCAGGAAAGAGATGGAATGGGAACCCAGGGGCTCAGGAGAAAGTAGAAAGAAAAAACTAGTCTTTTATCTTGACCCTGGGCTTCTTGTTCCCACTGAAGAAGATAGGGACAGACTTTTTGCATCCTTTTCAAGCTCGCTATTACTACTGAACAGTGGCTGACCAATGAACAGACAGCACACTCAGATCCTCTCTTCCCAATTCCCCCCTCCCTGCAAACACTGTAGCCACTTCTAAGGAGGGTAGGGTGGTTGGATTGCTGTCATAAGGGAGAACCGTTGCTGTCTGCAAAGTGACAGTCAGAAATCTAATATAAGTTAACCATCTCTAATGGGTACATATGGTACGTCTCAGAGACACTAAGTTCTTTATAACAGAAGCATTATGAGGATAACACCCCAATCTAAAGCAATGACTAATGGTGAGGATTTCAGGCACTGTGGTAAGATCCTGAGGAGATGGGAAGGATGGTCTCTTTCATGATCCCCAAAATCATACTATATAGTTAGCCTCCTTCACTTATGACTTAAAGTTGCCTTCAGAGAACCACAAAAACTTGCTGAGCATTTACTAGGTACTCAGGATCATGCTAGCACTACATGCTGGGGCTACATTCAAAGCCCCAGAGGCAAAGCAAGCAGAGAGGGTTAGCAAAGAATAGCAGGAAGGGGATATCTGAGGTTGGGTAATGTGGACAGTGGGGTGCCACTAGCTAACCTTCGGGTTAGTGCAGCCCCCAGCTGTCAGCTTTGCCTCTTGCTTCTAGAGCTCACCTATCCCCATGAGGCCAGCTGGGGTTTCAGAACTCGGATTCCCAGCTCTCTGTTTCTGAGAGGTCACCCAGAGGGTGCAGGGTAGGCCGCCATTGCCTGGGAAAGCAGGGACTTACTTGCCGTTCCCGTACTTAATCCGGATATCCTTGCTCCTGTTGAGTTCCTTCCCATCCTTGTACCAACGGTAGGCAGGCTGGGGATAGCCGGCAGCTGCCTCACATTTTAGGGACTGCTTTTCCCCCACCTGGACCGTCTGGCTTTTCATTTTCTTCAACTTGGGTGGGACAGCTGAAAAAACACAAAACAGAGGGAGCCATCAATCTTAGCTCTGAGGGTAGTGCACAGCAGATGGGGATTCCCCAGAAGGCAACAGGGTGTGCATGTGCCTGGTGAGGCTTGGCCCATAGGCGGCCAAATTGTTATGTTGGCAAAGTTTATCTCAGGTGCCCCCAGGCTTCTTTTTCTTTGTCTTTTCCCTTTTTCTTGGAGCATCTTAACAAATCTTTCAATGACCCAGATATTTCCTTGATTTTCTTCTTCCTTTTTCCAAACCTGCTCTCAGGAAAGGATCAGCTATCAGCCATTCACACCTGAATGTGAGCATAAATAATTGTAATAATATTAGCTGACATTTATATGAGCACTTTACGAAGCACTTTAGATACATTATCTCATTTGCCTCTCACAACAACCCTGTGAGGTAAGTACCACTGGTATTATTAACCCTATTTTACAGTAAAGGAAGCTGAAGTTTTAAAAGATATTAAGTGAGGCAAATTAAAGCAATTCTGAGGTTCTGCCTCATAATCATCTGATGATTATGTCATGAAGCAAAGATGACAAAAAAGGAAAATGATAAATGTCAGAAGGGTGATGGAAAAAGAGGCACACATTAATGCACTATTGATGAAGCTGAGAATTGGTCTAGCCATCTGGAAAAGCAATTTGGAACTATGTCCCCAATGTCACTAAACTGTGCATACCCCTTGACCCAGCAGCTATATAGCATTACTAGACCTATACCTCAACAACATCAAAGAAAGGGAAGAAGGATCTACATGTATGAAAATATTTATAGCGGCTCTTTTTATGATGTCAAAGAGCTGGAAACTAAGGGGGTATCCATCAATTGGAGAAGAGCTGAAGAAATTATGGAATACCATTGTGCTGTAAAAATGATGAAAGGGACAGTTTCAGAGAAACCTGGGAAAACCTATATGATGATACAGAGTGAAGTGAGCAGAACCCAGAGAACAATTTATACAATAACAACATCGTATAGACAAACAACTTTGAAAGCATGAAGACCTCTGATCAATGCAATGGCCAGTCAACATTCCAGAAGACCCATGATGAAGCAAGCTAACCCCCTCCTGCCAGAGAAACTGAAGGTACAGACTGAGACATATATTTTTGGATATAGCCAACACGGCAATTTGTTTTGATGTGTATTATAAGGATTTCCTTTTGTTTTTCTTTTTTTCCTAGTGGGAAGGGGAAGGTGGTGAGGAGAGAAAATAGATTTTTAATAGAAAAAAAATGTTAAGGTTGTGAGTTAATGAGTATTTAGATTCCGTATTGAATTCCTGATCTTCTTGACTCCATGTCCCACTACTCTTTCCATTAATATCATGCTGCCTCTCTGTGTTCCCTGTCTTAGGAGAATTTAATATCTCAATATTCTATTTCAGGTGTATAGGACTTTGTGAATTCCTTTCACATCTGTTTCTTTGAACCTCACCACAATGTAGTGGATTGTGGTCTGTGTCCTCATTTGACAGATGAGAAAACAGAGGCTAAGGAGATGAAATGACTAATAACATTTTAGAGTAGGAAAGAATTTAGAAGTCCTTGTCTTTCTTTGTATCCTCAGTGTTTAGCACAGAGTCTGGCATACAGTAAGCACTCAATAAATGCTTGCTAATAGACTGATTCCTTATTTTAAGAATGATGAACCTGGAGCCCAGAGGCTAAGTGATTTTATATAAGGTCCCAGTAAGGGGCAGAGCTGGAATTTATACCCAGGCCTCCTAACTCTGAAATCCAGTGGTCTTCCCTAAAGCCCAATGGAATACGGCAAGGCTGGAACTAGTCTTCTGCCTAGCAGTTCAGCATCCTAACATTGCCTTTGTGATAACTGCATCTTCAAAGCTGCTGGCCCCTATTCAAAGGATTAGCTGAGATGGGGGAGGAAAAGGGGATGTTTCTGGTACCTATAAAATCCCATTCTGTAGGAAGTATCCTACTCAGAACCCAATAAGCATTGTGGGCTCTACCCAGGAACAGAAAACACTGGGGATAGAGTCCTGGGTTACTCAGCAGCAAGGCTTATGTCCTGGGCAGCCTGGCTAGTTTAAAGGAGAAACACAGAGAGGAGACAGAAGCCAAGGATATGTGTTCCTGTCCTGGGCTGAACCTGGGCCAACACTCAAGGTCTGAGGGGTGGGGGAATGCATAGGGAAGCTCCCCAATAATTAATGGCCAATAATACAGCTGAGTGATGCTAGATAGCACTTTGTTTCCTCCTCTGACTGCTATGTTACCTATAGGGACAAAATGGGGGCCAATCTTATTGCTACTGATGAGGAGAGGACAGAAAAACAGCAATATTGTCCCATGAGAACTGACTGCTTCCATATGTATCAGACTAGGCTTTAAGCAGGAGCCTAATGAGGGAAGTTGGAGCTCAGGGGACTGTCAGGGTAAGGAGGAGCTAGGGTCCTTTTCATCCTTTGCTTAGAGAATTATCTCAGGGACAGTCCTTGGGGTCCAAGCAAATTGCAGGAACCCATCTTTAGGGACTCACTGGAGCCTGTCTGGGCTGGAGGGTACAGTGAGATGGCACAGGGGACCCAGCACCTACACAGCGACACCGACACCTCGGCCAAGGGAAGGATTTACCTCTGATTTTGTTCTCACTGTGCACCTCTGGATCAGAGAGAGGGAGTCCTCAAGGAGGGGAAGCTTTAACACAGTTAATCTAAAGGCAGCTCTAGCCCCAAAGAGACTAATTGTGCATCACGGAGTCCAAGTCATGCAATGTAAGTAAATGATACGGCAGGTGGGCTGATATACGGAGGCCAGTAGCAGAAAGAGGAAGAGCTGTTCCCATGCAGCAGTGGGAACAGAACTTCCCCATGAAACGATATTGACGCCTCACTCTGAAGATCCTGGGGTGACCCACCCCCAACCTTGAGCTAGATGGCAGAAGAAGGACAGCAGTGAGTCTCAGGGACCCTCCCTCTTTAACTACCATCAAGGGTCCCTTATCTATCTCAGTTCAATAAGAATGCATGGTGGGAAATCCAGGGGGTGTGGGGGGGGTCTCTCCTGGGTCCCCCAAATTTAAAGATGCCTCTCTTCCTGGAAATTCATCCCAGAATCTCAGTTTTCATGGATTGACTGAATCAGGAAGGCCCTCAGAGGGTTACCGAGTTCATTTCTCTGCCTCTGAGAAGGACCTCATTGAAACTTCCACAGGTCGTAGGTGTCTAGAGGCAGAAAGGTTCTCCTTTGTCAGTTGCGGCACATACAATAAAAGGAAAGTGCCTTAGAAACCTTAAATCACCAGAAACTCTTTTCCTTGGGGCTGGGTTCTACAAAGCTGCAGGAAAACAGACCATACCACAAAGGTCAAGGACCTCTATAGGAGGAGTGGGGAGCAGGGGAGTCCTCTGCCTTCGCCTAGGGTTCAACACCACCCACCTGCACCCAGGCGTCACTCCTGTGTCCTGGTACCAGCATAAAAACCAATATCATCAACAAGTTATTTTCATTTTTAGCATTCTGGGAGGCGCCTCTGATGCTGACAGCCCAACCTCGTTAATCTGAGGCGGGCACCGGGCCTTCAGAGATCTGACACAGGAGGCCCAGCTTCACCACCCAGGGAAAGCACAGACACCGCCCCCAGCACCCTCCCTTCCAGGCTCCGCCCATCAATAACAAGGGGATAGGTGGGCAGGGCCAGCGGGTTCTTGAAAGGACTAAAGATCCTCACCCTCCTGACTAATGATGAGCCAGCCCCTTTGTTGGGAAACACCCCGAAACATCAAAGTCTCCCACTTCCCATCTGTCAACCAGGCCCCAGCATCTCAACAGCCCCCCTTCACCTTCTCAAGTAGCTTCCACCTGCACCCCAGCCCAGATGGAGGTGTTGTCTCCAACTCCCCTCTTTCCACCCTCTATCCTGCTGCAACCCATAGGTTGGTAATTATAGACTCTGAGTTCAAATGGAACAGAAAAGAAATGGAAATTTTAAAAAAATGCAACAGACGTAAGAGGCTGCTTTGGCGGGTGCCTGCCCCTTCCCCCGCCTCGTGAAATGGGCAGCCCGATGGTTTCACAGCCCTGCCTCTGACTTGTCTGCAGAAGGAGTGGCTCCGCCCTCAGGAATGCATGGGTGCAGGCACCACCAAGGGGCCTTGGCATGGAAATTCCCAGCTGAGCCAATTTGCATCCCCCAGGGGCAAGGTTTCTGATGGCAACCTGGCATGGATCTAGCTAGGTGTCTTTGTCTGTCCCTGCCTGGCTTAGGCAGCTTGATGATACACTGGAATCTGGAAGATCTGAGTTTGAATTCTGTCTCACTGACTACCTGTGTGACCCTGAGCAAGTCACTTAACCTCTTTAGGCCTCAATTCTAAAATGGGGATAATAATAGCACTGACCTTACAGGGTTGTTGTGAGGATCACAGGGAGATAACATGCAAAACTCTTCCCAAAACCTTAAAGCACTACATAAATGCTGATTCAAATCAGAGCTGATGGAACCTCATCTGAACTCAGTTCAAGAGTTAGATAACAACCATTTATTACATGTCCACTACCATCTTCTTCTGCAGAGAATGAGCTGAGGAAGCCAGGGAGCAGGTGAAAAAGTAAGGCTGGGGCTGAGCTTGGAAGGAGGTGAAAGAAATGAGAGAATGTTGAAGGGGAGAGGGGAGGAAAGAGCCTGTGGGAGCCTAGGCTAGTATCTCCACTTCTTTTGGGAGAGCATTTCCCTTATTGACTCATTTGGCATTTTTTCTCTTCACCCTCCATTACATACAGTGCATACAGAACCCAACCCTGGAGTTCAGTCATATGGGGGTCACATAGGCATGCAGGGCAGAATACAGTCACTTCGGGGTTCAGATTTAGAGATGAGGAAGAAACTATATCATCTGGGGAATCATACAGGCAGGGACTAAAATTAAACAAAGGTAACAGGCACATAGGGCAGAAAGCTACAGTGTCCTGGAGGTAGGGGAGGGGAATGTCACGAAGGTACTCGGGACAGGGACTACAGTCACCCAGCTGTCACAGAGGCACATGGCTATATATGACAATCATCCAGAGGTAACACAATGACATGGGTCAGACAGAGACCAAAGGCTCCACATCCCATCCATGAGAAGTACCGGCCACTCTTGCCATGGTCACTGGTCTTGTTTCCTTCTGCCCCAAAGGTGCAAACACACTGAATCTTTACCTTCAGCCGCCACTCACAGGCAATCCCACTGCTGACTGGTTTGATGACTGATTTAGTGGAGACATCTGATTGGTTTTAACCCAACCGCAGCTCAGAACTCCCAAGACCCATCTCTCTACCAGCCTCAGCACCCTCAGTAGAAGGGATTATAGGCCTGCACCACTAATCTAGGACTATCTTTACTCATTTCCTTCCTCCAGAGGACTTGTTTTAATCTCATAAAGGGTGTGAGAAGGGAGATGCCTGGTGCCACTCTCACTCCAGATGGACAAGTCTGCTCTTTTCCTCTGCCCTGTCTCTGCTGAGGGGGTGGCAGGTGGGGGGGCAGGAATTGGAAAGTCGGGTTGTCCGATTTGTTTTAGTTACCTAACTATTCAAAGCCCTAAGAGCCCATTGAGGTGACTATTCCCTGATAACCCTTTTCACGGCTGCCTTTCTCCAGAGTTTGGCCAAGGTTTCTGCAGCTGAGGGCATCCTGGGCCCCAGCAAGAGAGGGGAGCCCAGAGTCACTCTCGACATCATCCTGTACCCAGGATGGTGACTACCTGGGAGCTCAGAACCCTAATGAATTTCCTTAATGCCTTGTGACTAGTCAGGAACTAGAGAGGAGGAAGTTCAGAGGCCTTGGCCTGTGGACTCAGGTATGGAATGCCTCCTGAAGATTCTCTTCAGCTCAATGTAGAAGGGCTGTTTCCAACATTTTTACCATGGTTTGGGGGATCTGCCTTAGAATGACAAAGAATACAGTTATGAAGGAAATATAATTAACCCCTAAATCTGAGATACTAGAACAAAGCACCCTGTCCTTGAAGGGTCAGAAGGAAAGTTTTAAGAAAAATAAGAGGGAGCTCTACTTCACCTGATGGGGAACTCATTTCCCTAAGAGGTGATACAGGCTAGAAACAAAACCAAGAGTACCATTTTACCTTGGTTTTCTGAGTACTTTCATATCAATGATCTCCCTTTCTCCCTAGAACAATCCTTATGAGGAAGGCAGGGAAGGCATCATCATCATCTCCATTATAAGTGAAACTGGATTGCACAAGGTCAAGGGAAGAGCTGGGGACCCAAAATCAGGCCTTCCTAGACTTTCTTCTACACCATGAAATTGGTTTGAAAAGGTGGGAACGAAATCCATTCACAGAGTCGTAATTATGAAAAACTCATTTATGCTGACGATTGTGGTTATTTGATCATTATATTAGGAACATGCATTACAAATTGGAAACCAAGCTCTCTAACCTATCAGGGAGAAAAATCATAACCTCCCCCAATCCATCCTTCCATGACAACTCCTCCCCCCCCCACTATTCTCCTCCACCAGAGGCAGAATCCTGGATAAGTGGGACTCTGGGACTGATATTCTACATTTATGAGCATCCTGAACTTCTCTGTCCCAAATACTAGAGAAGAACATGTTTACCAGTCATTTCAAACAATCCCCAAACAAAGCTTCAGCTAGATCAAGTCCCTACCTCCCACAAAAAGCTAAACAAATAAATGAATAAAAAGCAATGCCTTGACAAAAAAGAAAAACAAAAAACCACAAATACAAACAATTTACCAGGGCCCCAGGGATGGGGTAGGTTAAGGATAAAGAAGATCTTCCTCTTTGGGAAAGAATCCCTTTCTCTTCACCCTTTGCCAGAGATGTCTCCTTTTCCTGGGTGCCAACAAGCACCCTCAAACTCTGCCCACTCAAATGTTTTTTCTCCATCTCAAGGTAGTCAGACGAACAGAGATAATCTTGGGCTGGGGCCTGTCTTCCTTGACTTCCTCTCACCTACCCCAGCAGGTCCAGCTTTACCTGACCAGGACCAGCAAATCTGGAGGCCATGGGGGTCAGTCGGTACCAGATTAAACCTCTGCCCCTCTAGTGTCTCCTGCCATAACGCCTTTCCTTTCATTCAATTCAACAAACATCTGTCTGTGTGGTAGACGATAAAGATGATAGATAGATGATAAAGATAAGTAGATGATAAAGAAATTAATCCCCTCAGGTAGCTTAGAGTCTAATTGGCTTCCCTGATAAATTTGTTGATAAATAACTGGAATACAAGGCAGAATAGGATAGATGCTGTACAAAGTGCAGGCAAAATCATCTACAGAAATACAAAGAGAGGTCATCTTCAGTTTCAGAGATCAGGAAAGGATTTATGGAGGACATATGCCATAAAATGGAGGTAGGATGTGGAAGGTAATAAAGAGGTAAGGTGAGGGAGGGGGTCAAGCAGGAAGATAGGTTCTTATTGTGTTCAGAAGTATTCTTCTGATGATGCTTAAGAGGGTGAGGCACTGTATCCCCTGAGACCAGGAGGTTGTTAGCTGGGTACTGAGGCCAATGAGAACTTGGACTATGTATCCTGGAACAAGAAAGGGGAGTGTATGGGTCTCACCCAGAGAAAGGTAGAATGAATGGACAATTCCGTGAAACTAACTACTGACCAGCAAATTCCTGCCCAAAGACAGGAGCAAAATGGTTATTTAACACTGAGAGTGATGATATAAAAAAGAAAAAAAAATTCATGCTGTGTTTGTCTTGAGAGTAGGGATGTATCTTTACCTCTGAGTGATGACTCCCTAAGTTCTATGTATATGTGTGCAGAAGGGGTGGGAGAGAGAGGGACTGGAATCCTTTAAATCTAAAACATCCCCAACTCAACTCGCTAAAATACTGGGCTTCCCCTTGGGAACGCTGAATGCTCTGCAGAAGGTTGCTCTTGAACATCAACTGGGTTACAATACCAGGAAGTTTAGTAGTTAGAGCTAGGGACTTTTTTTTTGGCAATGGGTGGGGTGGGATGGGCAGAGACAGTAAGGAGCCCTCAAGTAGGGTTCGAGGCTCTGGGTACCATATCCACCCTTTGTGGCTGACAGCTGAGCACACTCTTTGGTTCTGTTCCCTTTTCCCCCAAAATGGGGTAGGATTGAGGAAAATAAATATGGGCAAGAATTAGATCAACTCAAGAAGTTTTTCCACCAGCCTCTTGAACTGCAGTCCTCCTTCCTACCCTACCTTTCTCTAGAATGAAAGCTGTACTGCTGTCTCTAACTCCCTCCCCCATTCCTAAACCTAAGGCAAAAGAGCCTCCTTCCCCTTTCAGAGCCTGGGATGATTAGAGAAGGGCAGGAGGAGATCACAAGGAGATGGACAGAGTATAGGGAAATACTGGCTCCTAGCCTAGAAGGACTGAAAATACTTCCCAAATTTACTTCCGGCTTGTCACCCAGTCTTTCTGTTGGCAGTGGCTAATGGATATTCTGGATGCCTATAAAATGGCAGTACAGTAGAATAAATACCTAAGAGGATCTGGGTTCTAGTGCCAACTCTGTCATTAACTGGCAATGTGACCTTGTCCAAGTCACCTCCATTTGGGGGCCTCAGTCACTCATTTATAAAAAAAGGGGACTTGGGATCTTTCTTTCCAAATTCTGTCATCTCCAAAGGTTCTCTCCTTCCCCCTCCCCCTTCTGTCTCCCCTCCCCCCACTTCCTTCCTTCCTTCCTTCCTGAGAGGGCCAGGCCTTGACTTTTGGCCACCAAGGGGCACTGCATATGATGCACTGGTCCAAACCTATCTATCCGAAATGTCTTCTCATACAAGTCCCCAATTAAGAAGAAAAATGCCTAGCTAGGGCCCTTAGTTGCTCCCTGACTCCCCAGGTGATCTCTTTGATACTTCTCTGCTAGGTCCATCTTTCCTTTTACTACTTATTCCTTTTGCCCCCTCCACCCACTCACCCCTCTGGTTCACCCCCTTGGTCCTAGCTGGACCACTCCAGATTACATATTCATCAACCTGGCAGCATCGCCCATTTAAAACCCACAGTGTAGGACCTTGCATACAGGGATAGGGATAGGGATAGGGACTGGATCTGTGATTTCATGAATATAGGAAAATCCTTCTACCGACAAAGGGCATAATCTATAGGCTTAAGAGTTGCCTAGAACACTGAGAAACAGAGACTTATCCAGGGTTACTCAGACAGTATGTTCCCAAAGTGGAACTTGAATCTCTATGTTCTTGCCTTCAAGGCTGGCTCTCCACCCACTACGCCACACTGCCTCTCAGGGTTCTGCACACCACAGAGCCTTTTTATACTTATATAATGATCTGTAGAGTTGGCAACCCACTTACCGACCATGAGCAGAAAGAGCAGGAAGAATACTGGTCTGGGAGTCAGGAAACCTGAGTTCTCTTTAGTCCTGATTCTGCTACTTATTAGCTATATGACTTTTGGGCAAATTACTTAGTCTCACTAAGCCTCAGTTTCTTTCCTTTTATTTATTTATTTATTTATTTAGGCAATTGGGGTTAAGTGACTTGCCCAGGGTCACACAGCTAGTAACCAGCCTCAGTTTCTTAATCTATAAAATGGTTATAAGAATTCTTGCCCTATTTCACAGTTATGCTGTGTAAGGAGCAAATAATATGAGAGCCCACTGTAAACTAGCAAGTTGTATCCGTGTGTAAGGGCTTACTAGTCTGGATGGTTAGATTAGCGGCTGCTTGGAATTCAGGAGGAGGAGGAGGCAACAGAATAAAAAAGGCCACTCCTTTTCCCCATTTCCATTCATGTTTATTCCAGCAAGTTCATCAGTATCAAGAATTTAGACAAAACATAGTTTCAACAAGGCCAAAGTCACAGGCTCAACCCTATGTACGGAATGGACAGCTTCACCTAGAGAAAACCCTCCGTTTCCTGGGTAGTGTTAGAGATTTTGTCCTGAAAGGGATCAGAAAATCAAATGATGAATAAGCATTTATTAAATGCCTCCTAGGTGTCAGGTACTAGGGGTACAAATATAAAAGTGAGTCAGTCCCTGCCCTCACAGAGTGTACATATGATTACTGGTATACAATAGGTCTCCAGAGTGTTGTTGTGGTGTCCTTTTTCAGTTGTGTCAACTTTTTGTGACTCCAGTTGGGGTTTTCTTGGCAAAGATATTGGAGTGGCTTGCCATTTCCTTCTCCGGCTCATTTTACAGATGAGAAAACTGAGGCAAACAGGGTTAAGTGACTTGCCCAAGGTCACACTGCTAGTAAGTGTCTGAGGACAGATTTGCACTCAGGACTCCAGGCCTGGCATTTTGTCCACTGTGCCACCTAGCTGCCCCTTAGGTTTACAGATAGGTGCAGGATAAAGATAAAATAAATACATAGTGATTTGGTGGGTGGGTGGGGGTGGTACCAATAACAAGGAATCAGAAAAAGTGTCTTGAAGGAAATCATCTTGATTTGAGAGTAGGAGAAAGTCTAGGATTCCAAGAAGTGGAGGTCAAGAGATCAGCGTTCCAGGCACGAGGGACAGAGGTGGAAGGTGGCGTGTTGTATATAGGCCAAAGCAAGCTGGCCAGTTTGGCTGGAGCATGGAGTACATGAGGGGAAGTAGTGAGCAGTCAGTTCAATCTAGAAAGATGCATATGACCCCAGCGTGCAAAGAATTTGAAATGCCAACAGGGAGCTACTGAATTCTCTAAACTGGGGAGTGACATAGCCATCCCTGTGTTTTAAGAATATCAGTGTGGAAGCTGTGTGGAGGATGTACTGGAAGATGGTCAAGACTAGAGGCAAGGAGGCCAAGTAGGATGTTTTTTCCTAAGTCCAGGTAAGTGGTAATGAGGGCCTGGACTAGGGTGGTTGTGGTGGGAGAAGGGCATAGATTGGAGAAATGTTGAGAATACAGAAATGGCAAGACTTGGTAAACTGAATGGATGTAGGAGAATGGAGGAAACCAAAGAGCCAACTTGTCAAGCACAAATCAATCGTTTTATGAAGAAGTAAACTGAGATTCATGAGAAAGGTGATGAGACTTGCCCAAAGTCAGATAGGTAATGGGTGTCAAAGCCAGAATTTGAACCCAGGTCTTGTTACTCAAAATCCAACCACCTTTATGCTGCCCCACATTTCCCTAGCCAGCTAGCCTGCAACAACACAGATCAGGTCCCAGTGAAGGCAGAAGACTGTCAGAGAACAGGCTGGGTCTCAGCACCATTATCTCTGCATTTTAGGAGTAGATATGTCTCACACTTTGAGAATGCCCAGGGGGTGTTGTTCTGAGACGATGGTTGGAGGGTCTTTGAGAGGGATGTATCTGGGGCCACTGGCCAAGGCTGTCAAAGGGAACATCAGCTATTTCCTGGCCAAGAGGACCCCCTACATGCTCTTCTCAACATTCATACACATAGAGGCAGCAAGGTACAGCAGCCTCCAGATTTAGAGTCTCACGATCTGAGTTAGGATCCAAGCTCTGCCACTCACTGCCTGTGTGGGATCTTGAGCACATTACCTCACCTCTCTATATCTCAATTTTCTCATGAGGGGATTGGCTGAGGTGACTTCTAAGGTCCCCCTCAAACCTATATTTATGATTTCACTGGGCTCAGTACTGGCCTCCATGCAAACAGTAGATGTCACAGCCTTTTGGCAAGAAGTATTAGCTTTTAATCCTATACCCTACCATACCCAGTCCAAAGTCAAGACTAAATTTCTCCCCCCTAACCTCCTTCCCTCTCCCTCTAGCCCCATGGCCACCCCTCTACAATCCCTGAGTCTAGTTTCCTTGGCCCTGACTCACTTTGTCCCCTCCCTTCTCTCCCAGGCTGATGTACCCGTCTGATGGGGCCAGGGATCTGAGCAGGTACATAGCCTCCCTCCTTCCCCGGGGAGGTATCCTGAGGATGCATGAGTCTCCAACTGTAAAAGACTTTGAGCTCCTCAGATGAAAGGCACCCAGAAAGTACAAAGTCGTCACCTTCTTCTTGTTATTGTTTCTAATGATGATCAGGGTGCCAGTGAGCTGGAGCTGAAGATCGGGCACTTGCCCCAAACCCAGGGCAGTCACACAGGCTGCTAAAGGAGGAGGGAGAACTGAGCCCTAAGATCAGAAATAATATTGCTATTCCTTCCTAAGAAGGTCCTGAGTAATCCCCACCTCACAGGGAAATCACATACCTACTGATTGGTTTGATCCCTGGGACAATTGAAGGACAAATGTCTGTGATGCTTGGTATAGGACTGGAGGTAGATGGGTAAGGGGACCTTGAAAGGTCTATTCTAGCTTGAAGAATCTATAGCCATAGTCACAGACATAACATTGATACAGCATAAAGGCCCAACAGGATATTAATGCTGGAAGGGATCCACCATTAATGCTCATTTTATAGATGGGGAAATGGATGCATTGAAAGGGCAAATGATCATGTTTTGAGGAAAGAATGCCAGATCGAGTCAGCAAATCTGAGTTTAATTCTGCCTCAGTTACTTACTACCTATGTCCTATGAAGCCAATCAATTAATTTCTCTAGGCCTCAATATGCTCATCTGTAAATTGAGGGGGTCAAGTTGGATGACCTCTAAAATCCCTTCAACTCTCTATTCGTGATCCTGGGGCTCACTCAAGGCCACAGTCAGAAAATGGCAGAGTAGGGCCTAGAATGAGGTCTTCTGACCCAGATCCAATGTTCTTTTCACTCTCCCAGGCTGTCTAGGATGTTTATAGGAAATCTCAGGGGAGCAAGAGCTAAGGCTCCCATAATACTATCACTCCTCCCCCCCCCCATTCCTAAGGGATCCAGGGTAGGATCCCAGGCGTCAGCCCCGTGAACTCCTAATGAGTCATTCCACAGAGCCCACACCTGCAGCTTGCCCCACCCAGGCCTGGGGCGTCCATGCCCCCACTGCTGGTGAGGTAGGAAAGAACTTTTCCCCCACATGGGGATAAGGAAGCCAGCCTCTGGGGGCTGTCAAGGAAACAGAGGAACCTGTTTGCCAATCAAGAACCTGAGTGAGGAATGACAAGCTTTATGATCAGGGGCTGGGATAAGCCAATAACTCCTCTGAGATCCCCTCTTTACACAGTATGGGCCACTCCCTCATTTCCTCACACACACACACCCCCCACATGGAACCTGACCCTCTCACAAACTATGGTTTAAAACAGTCAATCCCCTGCCCCCATCCAGTTTTACTACTCCGTCTCTTCAATATGTTGCATAGCACAGCTGGACATAGCCAGCCAGCTGGACATAGCCAGCCAGCTGGACAT
>NW_020951350.1:4544478-4562082 GCF_900497805.2 Vombatus ursinus
CAGCCAGCTGGACATAGCCAGCCAGCTGGACATAGCCAGCCAGCTGGGCAGCACCCATGCCCTCACTCTCACCCTAGAAGGAGGAGAGAGAAGACTTCAAAAGAGGGGCTCTTCACTTCTTTTGGTGTCATGGACCTTTTTTTTTTTGGCAGTCTAATGAAGCCCATGGAGCCCTTTTCAGAATGGCTTTTTTGTTTGTTTTTAAACCTTGATAGAAGGAGATGCTAAATTTCAGTTAGAGGTTAATAAAATTAAAGATGTGAATGTTTTCCCATCTAAGTTCACAGACCCCCTGAAATCTATACATGGGTCCCTTGAGGGCTCATGGACCTCAGGCATAGAACCTTTGTAATCAGAACCTTTGGATTCTGACCTCAAACCTCCTTCTCTCCCCCTCAACTCATCCCCTACCCCTCTACAGCCACACCTAAGCAGCCAAACTGAGGGGTAACAACGACACAGAGCCGTAATACAGCAATACAGGGAAGGATATAGAGAAACATTGGAAGACTTATACAAACTGATAAAAAGTGAAGCAAGTAGAACTAGGAAAACTATATACAATGACCCCAACCATGTAAAAATACAAAAACAAAAATGAAACTGAATGCTGTCTAATTATGATGAGCTTGGTCTCAAAGAAGAGAGGAGAAAATGCACCTCTTTTTCTTCTTCGTAGAAGTGGGACACAATTGATGTGCTACTGCATACACCGTTAGATTCAGGGTTATGTGGGGCTAGTTTTGAACTGTTCCCCCCTCCCCTTTTTTTATTCTCTATTACACGGGATAGGGGCAGCTAGATGGTACAGTGGATAAAATGCTGGAACTGGAAACAGGAGGACATGAGTTCAATCCGGCCTCAGACACTTACTAGCTATGTGATCCTAGGCAAGTCACTTAATCCTGTTTGCCTCAGCTCCTCACCTGTAAAATGAGCTGGAGAAGGAAATGGCAAATCACTGCAATATCTTTGCCAAGAAAACCCTAAATGGGGTCACAGAGAATCAGACACAACTGAAACGACTCAGCAACAACACAAGTGATAGTTCATTGGGGGAGAAAAGGGAGAAGGGATACATTTGGAAACAAAGTGATTTAAAAACAAAAGCTATCAATCAAAAAAAATTTTTTTTTAGTGGCGTAATGTTCCTTTCAGTAGAACCGATTTGACAGGGGATGTTCCCTCAACAGCTAGAAACCATTGTTAGCATTTATTAACATATCCTGTCTGGGTAGAAATCTTTCTCTCCAGGCCTAGTGTTTGATTTGCGACTGTTTTCACTGAACTCTGATTTATTGCATTCTCACTGCCAGAGGCAATAAGGATCCCCACCTTCCTGATTACATTAGTGTCCAGAATTCTATATCTCAGACCCAATCTCAGTCTAGTATGGTGTCTTCCTACAAGGAAGGATGGCTATCCACCACTACCTGCTTTCTAGGAGATACTATGGATATTATGATGATATCTACAGGGGACAGAATGAGAGCAACAAAGCTGAACGTGGAGCCGGAAGGACTTTCTGACATGATTAGAAGATGCTGACCTGGATAACCAAGATAAACTATGATATCTACTTCCCAGGAAAGTATTGTCACCCTGCCATCCCCATTCCCATGCCACCTCTCTAAGTGACCCCTTCTTTAACATGGCAGAATCCCAATTCTGCTTAGACTAGGCCAAGTCTTAAAAAATGTGGTTTTTTTGAAGTTGGTAGGCTACTTTGAGATCGCCTAGTCCTGGAGTTCTTAACCTAGTTCCCCTTAAATTTGTTTTTTTTAATGTATTTTGATAACTGTATTTCAATACATTGATTTCCTTTTTAATCCTATTTTATATTATGTATTAAAAATATTACTCTGACGAGTTCATAGGCTTCAGCAGACTGCCAGAGAGATTCTTGACACAAAAAAGGTAAAGAACTACGACTAGTTGCAACTCTCTCATTTTAAAGAGGAGGAAACTGAGGCTCAGAGAGAGGCAGTGATTTGCCCAAGGTCACCCAGCTAGTGGCCCAGCAAGGACTATAACCCAGGTCTACTAATCCTAGGCTAGTGCTCTGCTTGCTCTGGCATGCAAGGTCTCCAAGTAATGAACTTTTACCCATAGTGGGAGTACTGAGTCTTCAGCTAGGCAAGTATATGGACACTCATCTATGTACTGCACTGGCTGACCTGCTACATTCAGTGCAACAGTTCGAAACAGTTAATCGAAGTTCAATGATTGTTCTGCTGGCCCTGGTGCGGTTTCCAATGTCTAGCCCGCATGCGCCATGGCTTCTGTTACACACACATAGTGTGGTGTTCATCAAAACTGGTAATCTTGGGGAAGACCAACAGTGGCAAATCAAAGACATAGGAATTCCCAGAAATACCCCCCCCATGATGAAAAGATGGATATTTTTAAAGTTATAACAATACACAAAAGTTTGTACTCACATAGAATCTTCTTCCTAAAGAAATCTTCTGCATCTAAACATGGATGCAAACACAAATATAATGTCCTAGACAGGAAGTGATTGCTATGGAGGGTGTGCTGGTAAATGTTTAACAACCAGATCTCCAGGGAGAAAAATATAGCCACATAATACACTTGAGATCAGTCTGCATTACTAACATTTTCTTTATCACTTTCTTAAGTCCAGACAATCAACAAAACAATAAATCAAGCCCAGGTTTGTAGTATTTGCCCATTTCTGAGCTGTAAACACTCATATCGAAAATTTAACAATCAGTTCTAAAAAGAGGTATGAGCTGACTCAAGCACACTCCTGATTTTTCCCTTGGGGACACTGAAGTACAGAATGGGACAGTGATTTACCAATGTTTGCACAGTGAGGTAATGATAAAATCAGAAATCAGTTCCTTTGGGTTGCCTATCAATTATCCTCTCTGGAATGAAGGGATGTTATTTCAAGCAGAACATCTAATAATGGGGGCTAGGGAAGGAATCTGGCATTTATTAAGCAAGTCAGGCACTCTGTTAAGTGCTTAATTAGGTCTTCTTGACTTCAGGCCCAGCACTCTATCCATGGCATCACCTAGCTGCCTAGAAAAATCAGGAATGAATGGGATGTGAGATCTGGACCCAAGAAATGCTCAGAATCCACTTACATTGAGCTTTCCCTACAACGGGGCTTAGAAGCCAACCTGTTGCTACATGATCCCCTTCTTGGCCCCAATGTAGCTCACTCCACCACCTCCCCTCACCTCTAGGGGAAGTCCTAGCCTAGTTTGTCTTCTCAACTTCCCACCTGAGGCATGGGTTTAGGGAAGGGAGCTTTTTTCCCACTTCTCCCATCCCCCTAGCTTCGAAGGACAAACTTCAGATGGAACTCTAGGTGTCTGTCATGGTGGAGTCCAAGGTGTGCCACTCCCCTCACTCCACCCCCATCCCCCAAGCTCAGCCTGGCTCAGAGGTAGTTAGCGGTTTGCTCCATCCCCAGTGTCTTGTCCTGGCAACCTGACACCATTCTCCATTGGAGAGAGAGCAGCCAGCAAAGGGGGGGGGGGGGTAGGCTCAGGGCCAGACCAGGTGGGCCAGGGCACAGAGAGTGCTAATCCCTCAGAAGAGTCAAGGGAGGCTCAGGTCACCGGGGCAGCAGAGGAGTCCAGTTTTCCCACCTGCCCAGCTCAGGATTCTGCAAAAAATTGCCTTCCTTTGCCTGGGGGAGGGGTGGCACACAGGAGGATGGGGGAGAGGGCTTCAAATCTCAGCTGTGCAGGGGGCCCAGCTGAGCCCATTTCTCAGGCTTTCCTCCAGGGAAGTCCCAGTCGTGGCACACGAGGGACGCCAGGAGGAGACCCTCACTTGTCCCCCAGGATCCTTGCCCCGGGTCTCACCAGCCTCCCTTCACTGGGTCCTACACAGATACACTCACACACAGACACATGCCCCCCAGGGGCGGGGTCTGGCGGGCTGGTTTCACACGTGGTCAAGAGTGTATTATTATTATTAATTTTTTTTTAAAGAAAAAGCCAAAGTCGTGTACCTTCATCGCCGAGCTCAGGAGCTCTGTCTCTCTCCCGCTTTCTCCCCTCCCTGTGCTTTTTGCCCCGGCCTCTCCCTCTCCTCTTGGTCTCCGACATGCTGCTTGGCGCTAGGGTCAACAGTCCCAGGCCCATGGGTCCGGGAGGGAGACACGGGCTGGCAAGACCCACAGCTCCGTCGCCTCCAGCTGCCTGATCGCCTGCTGCCGCCGCTGGCCTTCTTATAGCAGAGGCCCCAGCAGGCGGGTCACACCCACCGCGGGGAGGGGAGCTGAAAGGAACCTTTAACTCTTCCTCGCCTGCTGTTGGGCCGGCCCGCCTGCCTGCCACTATCCTAATCCCTCCCCTCCTCCCGACGGGGGCCTTGGGGCTGTGCGAGGGGGTCCAGGCAAGCCCTCCACTTCTATCTCTGTTTTCTTCTGGCCAGGAGGGAGGACAAGGATCAGGAAGAAGTCCTGGGAGAGAGAGAGCCCTTCTCCAATTTAACAGAGAGGAGGAAGGCTGAAGGGCTGTCCAGAGTCACACATCGGGACCTTTGGTGTTTGCTAAATTTTCCCGGAGCTTGAAGAGAACACTTGGATATTGTTGGTTTTTTTCCTGACACCCCCAGGGTTTCTTTGCTCAATGGATCACAGTTTTTCATAGTCTTACTTCAACCCCCAAGCCCTGAACCTAGGGTCTGAAAGGTACTTGGGGAGCCTCCTTGGTCTTTGAAGGTTTCTGGCTTCTCTTTTTGGAGGACAGCAGAGAACCTCTAGGGGCTTCCCTCTATCAGAAAGTTTGTAGGAGAAGTAGGTGGGGAAGTGAGCTCAAAGCTGAGAGCAAGAAGGGGATGGTATTGTCATAGTTAATTCAATTGTGATAAGGGGTTGTGGAGCATCCCTACCCCATAGAAACATTCCCTTTCCACCTCAATACAGAACCTCAGAGTCAATTTCTGCTCCAGCAGCCCCCCAGCCAGAGTAAAGAGTGTAAATGGAATGTCACACCCCCACCCCAAATGCCAAGGCTCCGGTCTCCCTCATTCTAATTCTCCTAGGGTCTCTGCCTCTGTGGACTCACCATTTGCTGTTTTGAGCTTATGAATCTGTCCATCACTACCCTCCCCCAAAGCCATTCTTGCCCTACCCTCCACAAACTACAGCACAGCAGAAAAACAGATGTTTATTTGTTGAATGAGACCATACTCCTGCTCTGGTAACTAGAAGTAGCTTCCAACCCTGGGGTACATTTCTGCATCATACCCCACCTTGAGATGGGATTAGCCCCCTCCCCACTCAGGGGAAGAAAGGAAACTCATCTCCCCAATCCAGGTCCAGCTGTTTGGAAAGCGAAACTGAGACTCTCCCAACACCCTGGATGGTGCTGAAAGGGTTACAGAGGGAACGTTTTCTACTCTCACTCTCCTAACCTGTGGTTTGCCTCTGGTTTGCCAGAGGTGTCCACTTACAGAGATCCCACTGGAATCAGAGAATCAGAGTCAAAGATCATCCCAGCCGTACCTCTGTCTCCTGGCAAGTTGGGGGCTCCCCCCTTCTTATACCTACTCTGACATCAGTGACTAAGCTTTTCTGCCTATGGGGGTGCTGAGACCAAGCAGGCTCAGCTCAGCTATCTCAGGCTGGGATCAGCTCTGAACCTAGCGGAGAAGGCTATGACCAGACTGTAAAGAGAAGTGGTATGGGGGGGGGGGGGGGGGTTGTGAAAAATGATTCTGTGCCCAGAGAAGAAAGAGAGAATGTTTTACTATTCCTCAAGTACTCTGTGTGGGTCAGAGGACCATCTCATAGAAATATGGGCTGCAGTGAGGCCCTGTTCCTCACCCTTTCATCACCAATATAGTGCAGAACAGTGTGGTTAAACTTGGAATCAAGAGATCTGGGTTCAAATTCCAGTGCTGACACTTAGGTGTGTGACCACAAGAATGTCACTTAACCTGAGTCTCAATTTCTTCATCTGCAAAATGGGACTAATAATGCTTATACCACCTACCACTCAGGGTTATTGTGAGGAAAGCACTCTGTAAAACTATATAAATATGACCTATTATGATCATTATTGTTGCCAATATCTAACCAGGCACAGCTGGGTAAAAAGGATTCCGTTTACTGCCAGCCCCCACCAAACAGACCCAGACTCACTCAAATCATGGGAGGATGATAACTAACAATACAGTTGTAGAGGCTTTAAAAGAAGAAAAACTTTACAAATCCATTATTCCATTTGATTCTCACTCTAAGGTTCTGAGGTACACAGGACTTTGTTACAATATCCATTTTACAGATGAGAAAACAGGCTGAGAGAGATAAATTGACTTGCACATAGTAAACTAGGGGTAAAACTTTCTACTACACCACATTGCCTCCTAGTGCAGAATGGCTAAAATTCACCTTGTCCATGGTTCTGTCCATACCTCGTGCGCAGGCACAGGGCATGCATGGACTGATTATGTGGCGCTCCTGGGCAATGTCAATCATATCCACTCCCTCTTTGGGGCTCTCTTCATTCTGTGTCCTTATGGTCCTTAGAGGGAAGACACTGGTGGGTCTGGGCAGTTTAGGGGACTGTGCCATGGTGGGGGGGAGAGGGTCTGAGGGGGCAGGGAGTCCTAAACATATCCCCTGTGGACAATGTATGTGGACAATCGCTATGGGAACTTTTTTCTTTGTAAAGGTTGTGCAATTCACTCGGCAACCTAAGCCGGGGAGTCCTGGGGATAAGCGTGGGGGAGGGGGCCCTTTTGAGCATAAGGACAAAGAAAAAGCTAAATGGCCTAAGAAGCAACCTCTCCCCTCCCCCCTAAGGTTACACAATGGGACACTAATCGTAGAATAACATGTTAATTCAGTTCCTTTAAGGAGCAAAGACACAATATTTCGCTGATTTACAACCATTTTCTTTTCTTTTTTCTCTACCCTTTTTAACAATTTCTCTTTAGATTTGCATAGCAACTCTTCTACTTTGAGGCTGGGCCATGGGCACACTTTGAAGTCAGGAAAGTTTAGACATGTTTGAGTCATGTGCAAAATGCTTATGAGTGTGAAGGGGAAAAAAAATCACTCCCAATGCCCCCCCCAAACATTAGGGTTTACAAAGAAACATCCCTCAATCTCTCCCATGAAGGGAAATCAAGGCTAAACTCCAGATCCCCCCTCCACCCTGACCTGTAGCTCAGCAAAACCTTTGGGGAGAGCCTTAGAGAGAGGAGAGCCCTTCTTCTTACTGAACAAGACTGAAGGAGGACATCCAGTCAATCCTTCCATGCATCTACCCCCTGGATAGAAACACATCTAAGCCATTCCAGAGGCGTGGAGATTTTCTCCTGTATAAAGACCTTTAGAAAAACTGATGCCATGTCCACAGCCAATTTACTCCATTCTCTATCTGAACAACTCCTTGTCAAAAAGTTCTTCCTTAGAATTCATCTGCTCCCCTCATCCTGCCGTCAGTAAAGGGAAACAGAAAACTTTCATTGGCTGCAGGACCAAAGAAATTCATGCAGACCATGGGAACCCCATTCCTCTGAACCTGAAGGAAGGAAGGAAACAGGCATAGTGCCTACTATGTGCCAGGAACTGTGCTAAATGCTTTACAAATATGATCTCACTTGATCCTCACAACATCCCTGGGTGGTAGGTAGGTACTATTATTACTCCCATTTTATAGTTGAGGAAACTGAGGCAGACAGAGGCTAAGTGACTTGCTCAGGGTCACATAACTAGTAATAATCTAAGGTCAGATTTAAATTTAGATCTTCCTGACTACAGGCCCAGAGCTCTACCTATCTGAAGATCAGGAGACACAGAGCTGACCTACAGAAACTCTTTCCCATGAGTTTCAAACCTCAGGCCTCTCTTCCTTGAGGGGGCACTTAATCCCAGTCCTAGGGCAAAAGAAATATCCACCCTCAGTCCATGGGAGGTGTTGGCTTTTTAGCTATGGGGTCTAGGGCAGAGCTTGGTGGGTTTCAGAGATTTAGAGATGGAAGGGACTTTAGAGGCTGAGTCCAGCGCCTTCATTTTGCAGATAAGGCAAAAAAGATGAAGTGACTTGTCTACCATAACAGAGCTAGTAAGTGTAAGGCAGAATTTGAACCCAGATATTCCTTGACCCCAAATTCAATGCTCTATCTACTCCATTATGACCATTACTATGTCTGTTCCCTCCAGGGTCAGAGCTAAAACAATGACACCCATGTTCTAATCACGCATTGTCTGTGCCCCCTCACTGCCACAAAGTGTGACCTTTGTACACGTTGATTATTTGTAGGCCCAGGTCATTCTTTCCCCAGTAGAATGTAAGCTCCTTGAGGGCAGAGACTGTTCAGTTTTTAATCTTTGTATCCCCAGTGCCTGTCACCTAATAGATCTTACTAAATAATAAGTACTTGTTGAATTGAAAGTAAACTTTCCAGAGAAAGAGAAAGAGAGAAACAGAGACAGAGAGAAAGACGGAGACTATGGCATATAGACAACAAGGTGAAGGCAAAAAAGAACTAAACTGAGACTTGGCATTTGAATTCCGTGCCCATGTTTGCCCTTAGAAATGTGGGTCCCTGAGTCACTTTCTGGTTTTGTCTCTCTATAAAATGGGGATAATCATAGCAGCTCTTTTTTCCTGCCTGTCCAGGGCTCTTACAAGGATCTGGAAGGTAGTAAGATGAATGGAAGACAGGCATTTGGTGCACTCAGGCGATAGATAAAATATTCCAAGGATTTATACATACCAAAGCTCAGGGGAGGGGTACCATAAACAGCCAGTTAGTTATACACAAAAGTATTTCTTCTCCTCTACCCACTTCACACTCCCATTTCCCTAAGTATAAGTAAATTTAAATTTACTCATTTAAATTATAAATATTAATTTATATAAATAAATAAAATCATAGGCAGGAGGTCAGACTGGGAATTAGGATTCCTGGCTCCCAACTCAAGCTTCTCGATAAACTATAGGCTCCTGAGCATGATTCCATCTCTCCCTCTGTAAAATGGGCCTGCACCTCTTTCTCAGAGAGATCTTGTAGGAAAAGAGAGTTTCTATCTGACTTCCATTAAAATGGGTAAAAAGTCTTCTGTGTCTGGACCAAACTGTAGTGGACACTCCACACCAGACCAGGGTGCAGAGTTGCGCCCCTCCCCCATCCTTCCCAGAGGCCTTCCCCAAACCACACCCCTAGCTCCTGTGGGCATGGGGAGAAACCTAGCTCCTGGCTCAGTTTATTTCCATCTGGACCCACAGAGCAAAGATTCCACTGTGAAAGGCACCCCCTTGCTGCCATTCCTCCACTATCTCATAGAGAGGGAGGAAGGCAGGGCTGTCCCAGCAGGAACAGATGGAGCAAGAGGCCATGAGGGACCTGGAAGAAAGAGGGCAGGCGTCAGGCTGGAGAGAAGGGAGTGGGGAGCCCTCTCTTGGCTCCAGGGGCTGCAGAGAAAAAGGGACAAGAATGGGAGAAGGAAATAAGGGGAGAGGTGAGGTGACAGGCAGGCCTGGGCAGAGCAAAGTGTGCAGGATGGGGAGGAGGAGGAAATGAGAAACCAGAATGGTCAGGGACAGAAAGATATGGGAAATGGAGGTAGTTCTAGGCTGGAGGCATTAAAAAAAGAAGGGAATTAGAAGCTGACAGTAAAAGGAGAGGTAGGTAAGGACCCCAGCCCTATAAACAAGGAAGAAACAATTACTGGCCTCTGTACAATTCCCCTGGTCCTCTTCTTCCTCCTCTCCTTGGGGCATTTGGCTTTCTCAGCCATGTGCAAGGCCCAGGTCATGGAGCACCTGGGATGAGGTGTGTGGAGCTGGAAAGATCCTGACTGGCTAGGAAACCTGACCCTGGAAGTTTGCTACTGTGCTATTCCAGGAAAAGAAGCCACTTCACCGATGGTCTATGGCCTTTCAGACCACAGCCCTACCTGGACAGACACTGGGGGACCAGCCAGTTGTCCTGTGACCTAACAGAACGTGCCCCAGAGCACTCAACCCACAGCAGGTGATTGTCTTCCCCTATGGGGAACCTTCTCGCCTTCACTGGAGTGATTCAACCCTGTGGCCTCCCTTCCTCTCTCCAATACTTACTGCATAATTACACGGCAATAATAATAACTGACACTTACACATTAAGTCCTGGGTAAGTACATAATTTATTTATATAACAACATAATGACTTGTTTGTAGGCCTGGGGGTGGGTGGGGTTGGGCAGGGGGATCTTGCTGTTGTCTATGCTATCCCTAGAGACCCAGTGCTTCTTTTAGGACCACCTCCACCACCAACCGGCCGCCCTCTTTGCCCCTGTTCTTTTTGGACCAGCACAGCTGATGAGGGATGCTCTTAGCTGAAGTCTGAAATGTAAATCTTTTCAGCTATGTTCATCTCAAGTCTTATATTCTCACCTCTGAAGGGACATAGAATCTAGTTTTTTTGGGGGGATGGGGGCGGTGAGGATCCTTCTGGGAGAGTCCAGCCCCAGAGGAATCAAGCCAGAATTCAATCCAGTCTGCAAATTGGGAGAGGCCTACAGAGGCATGTACTTGGTCCCTGGTCACCGCCTCAGCCCCAGGGAAACAAGAAGCCTTGCCCAATAAAGGCATCCACCCGCCTTGGAGGCAGGAAGATTCTCGCCTGAGAAAAGAGTAAGGAGAGTAAAGCCCAGCCCAGCCCAGCCCAACCCAGCCCAACTGCCTGGGACTTGGCATCTCAAAGGACCACATCCCTACTTTCCTGGCTTTGAGCTCTGGACCTTAAAGACATTGCTCCATGTGAAATCCCAGAATAGGATGGTTTCATAGAGACATAAACATGGGAGCTTTGGTGAGGACCCTGGCCAGCGAAGAACCCAAGGTTCTAAAGGTCTTATTCTGGTCTAGTCACTATCCTCTAAATATTTTCTCTTTCTCTCTCTTTCTCTCTCAACACACACACACACACACACACACACACACACACACACACACATACTTACACTTCTGCAACCGGTTCCCATATCTCCCAGCTCAGAACCCAGGGAAACTTCTGATGACCACTGAAACCAGAAGAAGGGATGCTGATTCTGGGCATAATCCTGGTTTCATTGATGTACCCCAAATTGGTAGAATGAGAAAGTTGGAAGAGGGAGGATTGGTGTTGCCAAACTTACTAGCACATCCAGAAATGAGGGCAATAGAAAGGGAGTCAGAAGCCATGGTTCCAGACCCAGCTCAGAGGCTAACCTTTATGGGGCTTTGGACAAGTCTCTTCTCTGCCTCGGTTTTCTTATCTGTAAGATGAGAGAGTTGAACTACGTGATCTCTCAGGACTCTTCCACATCTAGCAGTCTATGAAAAATTGTATGACTCTATATTTGTCTTGGGGTTTCATGACTCTGCATCATATTATCAGCGTTCATCTACCGATGCTTGCCGATCCTCTAAAAAATAACATTTGTTGGTGTTCAGGCTGTCAAAGTTGTTGTCTCTCAATCTTGCTTCTGTGCTTTTCCCGCCCCGTGATGTCCCAGTCCAGACCATAACCACCCTCTCTAATGTTCCCTGAAGACTTTTGGTCTTTCAGTCTCAGGACATGGACACACATACACAGGTGTAAACACAAGCGTCATTCACTTGCATACATATGAGTATGTCCTTTATACACAAATATGGACATTGGTAGAGCACCTGGAACCCTATCACTCCTCTTATGGCTATCTATTCCATGTGGCCCTATGTTCACAACTGAGATTGTAGCTGACCTCTAACCCCTCAGAAAAAGCACAGAAGATTCTCCCTTCTTTGCTTTCCTCTGGCCCATGCTCAACTCTTACTCTGATCCCTATCCTTCTCCAAGGCAATCCATACCGTCTGGGTCTCCAATCAATCAATCAACAAGTATACAGTAAGCCACTACTATGTGCCAGACATTGAGCAATTCCCCCTAAATGCTGATCCTGCCTTCTACTCCCATCTTGTTTCCCAAAGTGACAGAATCTGAAATGTATCCATGGTTAAATCCTCACCACAGCTCTCAGTCTAATTACCCATCATTGTTCACTATCTGTCTGATGTCCAGCCAAGAGTTTCTTTTGCGTAGTTTCATTTCCCCTTAAATCAGTCTGAAGCTCTCCCTCTCCTTACCTCACCTCACCCTAGCTCCTCAAGGGCTAGAGCAGCCCAGCCGTGGGAGGACATCTTCTACTCTCACATTCTCCTCCCCATTCACAAATGAGACAGAACGCTCCTCCCCTCAACCGTATGCCCTGGTTAGGCGAGGGACATCTTCATTTACTAGAGAGTGATAACTACTATGTGTTGAACTCGGCGAGACAGAGAAAGAGGCACAAGGTCATGAAAGGTATCAGCGAGGGAACTTCAGTTGTCCCTTGATAAATGGGGAGAAGCAGAGAGGGAGACTGGAGGCAGGGGCAGGGGGTACAGATTAAATGTCCTCAGAAGGATTTTGCTCATTATATCTACAAGGTGATCCTACTAACCTTTCCATTATTATCAGCATCCCCTCTAGGACCAAGATTGTTTGAAAAAAGGGACCTATGAGCCTCCAAGGAAAACGTCCTCCAACGCCATCCTAACTGTAGGATCTCTGCACTCTGTTAGCTGACAACCTGGCCTCTCCCACATCTTTATCTCTCCAGGTTTCGCTATCTGGACTCCACAAATGAGAATGACAAACCCCTCATCCGGTCATACCTAAGGAAAACAGCCCCTTGATAAGCCAACTACAATAGAAGATATGTCCACCGCCTCCTCCTCCACCATCCCCAAGACTGGCCAATCCCTCCTATTGCATTCCTCTCCCCCATTATATAACTCATATTATTTTTGCCCAAAGGTATGAACTGCATTTCTGCATATTTAAACCACCCTTGATTCATTCCTGCCCATTTCCTTATTCTGTTTGCCCAGGTGCCCGCCCCACCCGCTGGTTCTGAGGCCTCTGGGAATGTGCCCGAGTTCAACCTGACAATTCCTGGTCCCTCTTGAACCCCATAAGAGCCAACCCAGCAGTGTGCTCACTTCCAAAGAATCTAGTCCCATGGACCTTCAACTATGATGGAGCCAACAGGCCGGGACCTCTTCTCTTCTGCCTTCTTGTTCCTTTCCAGTTATGGGAACTAGGCTTGGGTCGCCTCTGTTCTTGGGTCTTCACCACCTCCCTGTCTGCATACTGGCATCCACTATAGTGTCTGGACTTGGCAGAGCATCCAAACCAAAGTTGGGGGGTTGGTGGGGAGGCAGGAGAAAATGAATTCAAATTAATGGTTTGTTTCCCATTAGCATCTTAAAAATAAAATGGCTTAACTTAATTACTGAAATAGTTGCAAGGGGGATCTTATTGCATTGTAAGATAATTATCTTATAATCATTACTTTATTTTTTAAGAGCTCATCACCAAAAAGATAGTAAATTGCCATCTTATAAGCTCTTCTGTCATAGAGAGAAAGCTTGGCCCCCAGAGACAAGGTGGTTTTTTGGGTGGGGAGAGAGGGTATTATAGCAGCCAGAAAGAATAAGAGAACATAGAGTCTCTCAGCTCAGGGTCATTGGTTCAAATCTTTATTTCAGCTCAGCAATTTCCAACCTTTGTGAAGAACAGGCAGTTACAGAGCTGTCTAAGGATGGGGAGGGATGATGGTAAGGGATGGGATGGAGGAGGAGAAGGCCCCCGCCATTGCATTACACAGACTTCTAAAGAGAAATCTTCTAACTGCCTTTGGTGCACATGGTCCCCCAAGATGAACTGATTTTCCTTCTATGTTATGACCTCCAGGCTTTTGCCCATCGTCCTGTTCTCCCCAATCTAGAAAACCCTTCCCTCCTTCATCCTCACCCACCAAATCGTATCCATCCTTTATTCATTTCCACCCAGGCCAATGGAATAAACTAAATTAGTTAACTACTTAAAAGGTCAAATAATTCTAGGTAACTGATGAATTCATTAAACTTAAAGTTCATTAAATGTTTTAACTTTTTAACAAAAGTAAATAAGGCTTAAGGAAGATGTAGATGGCTCAGTGGATACAGCACCAGGCCTGGAGTCAGGAAGACTCATCTTCCTGAGTTCAAATCTGTCCTCAAACACTTACTAACTATGTGACTCTGGGCAAGTCACTTAACCCTGTTTGCCTCAGTTTCTTCATCTGCAAAATGAGCTGGAGAAGGAAATGACTAACTACTCCAGTATCTTTGCCAAGAAAACCCCAAATGGGGTCATAAAGAGTTGGATATGACTGAAAACAACTGAACAACAACAATTAGGCTTTAAAAGACTTCTCTGAGAGACCCTCCAGGCCTAACAAGCCAGCCTACAACAATCTCTCCCCCTTCTGAACTTCTACAGCATTGATTATCTGTACTATTCATTTGTCATTTAGCCGCCCACAGACTTCCTTGTGATAGCTCTTTAACTACTGTCTTGCACTGTTGCCAGTGAGTGTCTGAGGCTGGAACTGTCATGGTTGCTGGTAAGTTATCTGAGACTGAATTTGAACTCAGGAAGATGAGTCTTTCTGCCTCCGGATCTGGCAGTCTATCCACTGTGCCACCTAGCTGCCCCTTGTTTGTGGATGACTTTGTGCTAATTGTTTCAATCCCTATAATACTACAGGGTTTCCTCAATGAGATTCAGATTGGCTGAAAAGAGATCTGGCTAACAATCCATATTAAAAAAAAAAGCCAACCCGAAATATATGAAATTGCATTCAGTTCAATTGAAAAAGTGTTTATGAAATACCTACTATATTCTAAGTAATGAGGATACAAAAACAGCCCCTACCCTTAAGAAGAGGCAGCTAGATGACTCAGTAGATAGAGCACTGGGCCTGGAGTCAGGAAGACCTGAGTTCAAATCTGGCTTATTAACTAGGTGACCCTGAGCAAGTCACTTAACCTCCATTCGTATTAATCCACTGGAGAAGAAAATGGCAGACCACTCCAGTATTTTTGCCAAGAAAACCCCACAGACAGTATTGGCGTGCTATGGTCCATGGGGTCACAAAGAGTTGGATATGACTGACTAACAATAACCCTCAAGAAGCCCCCATTCTATTGGTGGCATATGACATGTCTCTAGGTAAATACATACGTAGTAATATGAAGAAAGAGAAAGCCATAACCACATGGGAGGTCACAGAAAGCTTCACAGAGGAGGCAGTGCTTGAAATGAGCCTTGCAGTGATAAGAGGATCCTGAGAGGAAGAGATGAGGAGGAAATACATTCCAGGCATAGGGGATGGCTCGTGTGTCATCCAGGGAGGCAGGAGATGGGCTGTCAAGGTTGTGAAACAGCCCTCTGTTTTGGTTGGAAAGTAACTTGGGGAGGAGAGTAATAGAAAATAAATCTGGAAAAGTAGGTGGTAGTCAGATTGTTAGGGTCTTGAATGCCAGGCTGAAGAGGCTGTATTTAACATTAGAAGCACTAGAGTCACTCAAAGTTTTTGAGCAGAGAAGTATCCTGTGTCCTGTGTCTTAGGAAGATTTATTTTGGTAATTAAGTGAAGGATAGATTGGAGAGGGGAGAAACTGGAAGCAAGAGGACCAGATTGGGCAGTGGCCTAAGACAGGGTGGTGATGAAGGTCTGAACTAAATAGAGGCAATGTAACTGGAGAGAAGATGGATGTAAAAATAAGTCCAGAAGGGAGAATCAGCAAGGTTTGACTGGATGGTAGAAGGCAGAGTAATGAACCAAAGAATTCTTAGGTTACGTACTTGGGATGAGAAATGTTTATTGCCCAGACTCTGAGATACACTTGGATGGACATTTGATGGAGTTAAATTCACCGGTGCTGATATTTTAGACACTGAAAACAGACTAAGATTGGGGCCAGAATAGAGTTGAAGGGGGCTTGAATGCATTTGGAAAATTGCATAGCATTTCAACAATTCCAAGTTATTTCCTGACACAAAAAATCCATTTTTAAAACACAAATATTCTTCTGGGGATGTGTGTCTGGGAATCATGGAACAACATAACCTTCGAAGAATGAAAATTGTGAATTGCTCAAAGGGCAACGGAGAGACATATGGTGGGCATAATAAGTAGACTACAGCAAATTACCAACAATGACTTGGGGACAAAAGCGTGGTCGTAAGGGATGTGCAAGAAATTTATGATTGGAAAAGAAGTGGGGTCCATCATGTAGTGAGAGTAAAGGAGAACAGGATGGACAACTCAAGTGCTACACTGGTAACCATGACACATTATTAGATCTAGGGACAGGATGCCAAGATGCTCCTCTGTGGAGGATTTATGGGATGACATAGATAAGAATCATATATGTTGAAAAGTGTTGCTATATGTACTGTGGAAGAGAGTATCCGATTCAATTAAATAACAACAATAATAATAGCTAGCATTTATACAGTGTTTTAAGATTTGTGAAGCACTTTATATATGTTAATTCATCTGATTCTCACAAAAAACCCTATGAAGTAGGTGCTATCATATCCCCATTGACAGATGAGAAAATGGAGGCAGCCAGTGGTTAAATGATTTGCCCAGCGTCACAGAGCTAGTTCATATCTGAAGGCAGGATTTGAATTCAGGTCTTCCTGACTGCAAGTCCTGTGCTCTCTCCATTGTGTCACCTAGCCTATTAAGAACCTACTATGTGCATATACAAGACATGCCCTTAAGGAGCTTAAATTTTAAAGGCATGGGGAGAGAGCTTATATCATATGCACGCAGATAAGTATAATACAATGCAGTGAATGATGGGAGTTAGGCAATGAAGAGATACAGGCAACATGCTCTAGAAATATTTGAGAAGGAAAAATAAGCACTTTCCAATTATGAGGAACAAAGGTTACATGGAGAAGGTGGCATCTGAGCTCAGCCTTGAAGGAAAATTAGGATTCTGGAAGATACAGATAAGGAGAGAAGCCATTCCAAGCCATGAGGATGACTTGTATAGATGGAATGCCAAATTTGAGGAATAGATAACAGCCCTGTCTAATGGAATGTAGAGTGAATGAAGAGGAACAGTGTGAAATGAGCCTGGAAAAGAAGGTTGGAACTAGTGTGTGGAAGGTGTCACAAAAAGTCAGTGTGGTTTCATAAAGCACAGGTCATGCTAGACTGAACTCATTTCCTTTTTTGACAAAATGACTAAATAAGGAGGATCCCAGGATCATATATACTTAGAGCAAGAATGTACCTCAGAGATCATCTAGCCAACTTCCTCCTTTTACATATGAGGAGACTGAGGCCCAAAGAGGGAAGTGATTTGCACAAGGTCACAGAGATAGATAATGGAGAAGGCAGGTAAATGCATCAAAGAGTTTGCCTAATGCTTTGTTGAAATCTAAGTACACCATAGACAAAATGTAGGTAAAGTGTGCTTAGAGTTCAGCAAAATATTTTATAAACTTCCTCATGCTCCACTTGTGGAAAAGATGGAAAAACATGGACTAAATGATAGCAGAGAGAGAAGAATTTGGAACCAAGTGAATGATACCCAAAGTAGTCATCAGTGAGTTGGTATCATTTCTAGGAAAGTGTCTAGTAGAGTGCCACAGAGATATTTATCCTTGGTCCTGTGCTCCTCTCTCTCTCTCTTTCTCTTTCTTCTTCTTCTTCTTCTTCTTCTTCTTCTTCTTCTTCTTCTTCTTCTTCTTCTTCTTCTTCTT
>NW_020951350.1:4562092-4586045 GCF_900497805.2 Vombatus ursinus
TTCTTCTTCTTCTTCTTCTTCTTCTTCTTCTTCTTCTTCTTCTTCTTTCTCTCTCTACATACACAAACACACGCACATATGTGTGTATATATGTATGTATATATATATGCAGTGATTTCAATGAAGGTGTGAATGGCATACTTGTCAAAATGCAGATTACATGAAGCTTAGAGAGACAGTAACATGATTATAGACTCCAGAATGAAAATTATCTCAACAGGATGGAAGGATGGGGCTGAATCAAATATAATGGATTTTAATGGGGAGAAATTTAAAGTTCAACAAAATCAGTTTCACAGGACAGGGGAGATGGAGCTAACCAATACTTCTTGTGAAAAAGATTGGGAGATTTTAGGGCCAACTCAGTATCAATCCATGCTACAACAGATTAGTTTAAAAAAAAAAGATGGCATTGTCCTAGGCTACCTGAAGATGGGCACAGTATCCAGAAGGGGACACTGGAGTGGTTCTAAGGTACTTTGTTTCTAGAGTACTGTGTGCTGCTGAGGGCACTGCATTTTAGGAAAGATAGAGACAAGCCATGGCACGTACAGAGCAGAGCAACCAAAAGCATGAGAGGTGAGAAACTAGAATCTGTGACCTATGAGCAAGGATGGAAGGAATTGGGATGGTTGGCCTGGAGAAGGGAAGAGTTAGAGGAGACATCAAAGCCGTCTTCAGGTTCAAGTGTTTGAAGGGCTGTCAGGGAAAAGAAGGATTAGATTTGCTTTGATTGGCCCCAGGGGGCAGAACCGTGAACAATGGGTGAAAGCCAAGAGAGGCAGATTTAGGCTTGATTTCAGGAAGCAGTTCCTAACAATTAGAGCTCTCTGATGATGGGCTGTCTGGGCAGGTAATGGATTTCCTGTTGCAGTAAGTAGTGCCTGGAAGATCCCTTTGGGGAGATGTTGTAGAGGTGATTCTCGATCAGATAGGGATTGGACTGGATGTTGGCTGAAGGGCCTTTTAGCTCTTAATTCTGTGGTCTTAGGAAATGCCAAGTCAAGAAATTTCTCTATCATCCTAAAGGCAACAGGTACCCATTGAATGGTTTTGAGCAGAGAAACAACATGGTCAGGCCTATATTTTAGGTAATGATTTGGTAGCTTTGCAAAGAATGCATAGCAGAGGGGGGAAACTGGAGGCAGGAAAAGCAGTTAAGGCATCAGAAGAGACCAGATGATGAGATCCTGAAGCAGGCAGTGCAGCATAAGTGGCTGGAAGGGGATGGATAGGAGAAATATTAGAATCAGAGGATATGTGAATGGTTGGATAGTGAGAATGGAAGATGAGAAAGAGGTATCAGAGATGACTGAGGAGCAAACTGAGTGACTACAAGGATGACGGCAACCTCAACAGAGATAGGCAGTTTGAGCAGAGTTCTGAGTAGGTGTAGATTTAGTGAGGAAGATGCTGAATTCATTTTTAGGCACATTGAGTTTGAGGTGTTGAGGGGACATCCAGGTGGAGATGTCCAGCAAGTATTTAGAGATGTTGGCCTGAAGTTCAGGAAAGAGTCTAGGGCTAGATATAAATTTGGAAGCTGTTTGTTTAGAGACGATAATTAAAATTATAGAATAGGATGTGATCACCAAGGGAATGAATGCAGAGAAAGAAGGAGGAAAGTCCCAGAAAAGCTTTGGGGGATAGTCGTGCTCAGGGAATAGGAAATAGATACTGATCCACCCTATTAGGGAAGCAACATGGTGTACTTGAAAAGGTTGTAGTCTTGAAGTCAGGAGGAAACTGGGTTTGAATAAAGACTCTGTGACATAATAGTTTTATGTCCATGGGCATATTGCTTAACCATTCAGCCCCAGTTGCTTCAGTGGTGAAAATGGGGATAGTAATACCTGTAGTACTTACCTCAGAGAATTGTTGTGAAGATCAAATGAGAAAATAGAGTAAAGTACTATATAGCTTTGAAACTTAAAACATCACTTATAAGTGAAAAAGAAGTTAAGGAGATGAATAGAATTTTATAAACATTAGATATGATAGACCTCTGAAGAAAATTGAATGGGAATAGAAAGGAATATATCTTTTTTTTTCCAGTGGTACATGGCATCTACACAAAAACTGACCATGCTTACAACCAAATGCAGAAAAGCAGAAATATTAAATGCACTCTTTTCTTATCACAATGCAATGAAAATTACATTCAATAAATGGCTGTGGAAATAGATTAAAAATTAATTGGAAACTAAATAACCTAATCCTAAACAATGAAGCAAAAGAACAAACTGTAAAAACAATAAATCATTTCATTAAAGATAATGACAACACTAAGAAAACATATCAAAATTTATGGAATGCATTATTTAGGGCAAAATATATATCCCTAAACACTTATAGCAATAAAATAGAAAAAAGTGCAAATCGATTAATTGGGCATGCAACTAAAAACACTAGAAAAAGAACAAATTAAAAATCCCTAATTAGATACCAGATTGGAAATCCTGAAAAATCAAAGGAGAGATTAATAAAATTAAAAGTAAGAAAACCATTGCAATAATAAATAAAACTAGGAGCTATGAAAAAACTAATAAAATAGATACATCATTGGTTAATTTGATTTAAGTAAAAAGAAAGAAGAAAACCAAATTATCAGTATCAAAAATGAAAAGGGTAAATTCACCACCAATGAAGAAGAAATTAAAGCAATTATCAGGAGATTTTGCCCTATTATATGCCAATAAATCTAACAATCTAAGAGAAATGGATGAATATTTACAAAAATATAAATTGCCCAGGTTAATAGAAGAGGAAATAGAATTCTTAAATAACCCCACTTTAGAAAAAGAAAATGAACAAGCCATAAATGAGTTCCCTAAAAAAAAAATCCTTAGGACCAGATGGATTCACAAGTGAACTCTACCAAACATTTAAAGAACAACTAATTCCAATACTATATGAACTATTTGGTAAAACAGGCAATGAAGGAGTCCTACCAAATTCCTTTTAAAACAAAAATACGATGATAATACCTAAAGCAGGAAGAGCAAAAACAAAGAAAACTATAGAACAATTTTCCTAAAGAATATTGATGTAAAAATTTTAAATAAAATACTGGCAAAAAGATTATACAATATATCACAAAGATCATACAGAATGACCAGGTGTGATTTATATGAGGAATGCAAGACTGGTTCAATATTAGGAAAACTATCAGTATAATTGACCATATCAAGAACAAAACCAGCAAAAATCATATGAGTATGTCAATAGGAGAAGAAAAAGTTTTTGACAAAATACAACAGTCATTCCTGTTAAAAACACTAGAAAGCATAGGAACAAATTGAGCTTTCCTTAAAATGATAAGTAGCATCTATCTAAAACCATCAGCAAGCATTATTTACAATGGGGATAATCTAGAAATCTTCCCAATAAGATCAGGGGTGAAGCAAGAATACCCATTATCACCACTATTATTCAATATTGTACAACAAATGCTAGCTCTAGCAATAGGAGAAGATAGAGAAACTGAGAGAATTAGAACAGGCAATGAGGAAATAAAATTATCATTCTTTACAGATTATATGATAGTATACTTTGAGAATCCTAGAGAACTAACTAAAAAAAACTAATTGAAATAATTAACAACTTCAGCAGAGTTGCAGGATATAAAATAAACCCACATAAATCATCAACATTTCTATATATTACCAACCAAGTCCAGCAAGAAGAGATCAAAAGAGAAATTCTATTTAGAATAATTGTAGACAATATAAAATACTTGGGAATCTACCTGCGAAGGGAAACATAGGAACTATATGAACACAATTACAAAACACTTTTCACACAAATAAAGCCAGATCTAAACAACTGGAGAAATTGCTCATGGGTAGGCCAAGCCAATATAATAAAAATGACAATTCTACCTAAATGAATTTACTTATTCAGTGCCATACCAATCAAACTACCAAAAAAAAATTTTTATAGAGCTAGAAAAAATAATAAAATTCATCTGGAAGAATCAAAGGTCAAGAATATCAAGGGAATCAATAAAAAACATTGTGAAGGAAGGTGGCCTAGCAGTACCAGATGTCAAATTGTGTTATAAAGTGGTAATCATCAAAACAATCCATCATCAAAAATTAAATGGCAATTTTGGGAGATTTGTGGTGGACTGTGGAAAATCACAGACAATGCGTGTATGTCAAGAAAACTAAAAAAAATTAGTAAGTCATAAATGCATAAATACTATATGTTATTAATCTATTTTATAATTTACTACCATAAGTATAAATACATAAATTTAATAGAAATAATTAAACTTTGTTAAACATTTCAGTATGCTGAAGAGCTACAGGCTATGCACTATCTTTGGGAACACCTCCTCCTTGTCTCTCTATCATTCAGACTCGTGATTTTCTCCCACAGTGGTTGTTGTATCTTGCACTTTTCATAAGAGAAAGAAATCCTTGGAGCAGTTGCTGTAAAATGGTGGCTGCAAAGACTCTGCATAGAATCTCTCTTGCATAGAAACTACAATGTTTTAATGGGTACAGTATGCTGTTTTACTTGTTTTGGTGTTAAATAAATATGATCGGAGTTATTAAAAATAAAGGTTTATGGTAGGGTCTAGAGTTATTTGTAGTTTTTCATATTCATGGGGGTCCTGTACTCCTAACCCCTCACAAATGATGAGGGATGACTGTATTAGACAAAAATTTCTGGGAAAACTAGAAAGCAGTTTGGCAGAAATTAGGTATAGACTAACATCTCACACCATATACCAAGATAAGGTTAAAATAGGCACTTGATGTAGACATAAAGGGTGATATCATAAGCAAATTAGGAGGACGTGGAATATTTTACCTGTCAGATCTATGGACAAAGCAAAAATTTATGACCAATCAAGAGATAGATTTTGATTACATTAAATTAAAAAGGTTTTACACAGACAAAATCAATACAGCCAAGATTAGAAGGAAAGAAGAAAACTGGGGAAAATTTTTTTACAGCAAGTTTCTCTGATAAAGGCCTCATTTCTCAAATATATAGACAACTGAGTCAAATGTCTAAGAACACAAGTCATTCCCCAATTGATAGTCAAAGGACATGAACAGGTAGTTTTCAGAAGAAGAAATCAAAGTTATCTACAGTCATATGAAAATACGCTCTAAATCACTACTGATTAGAGAAATGCAAATTAAAATAACTCTGAGGTACCACCTCACACTATCAGATAGGCTAATATGACATTAAAGGAATATGACAAATGTTGGAGAAGATGTGAAAAAAACTGGGACACTAATGCACTGTTGGTGGAATTTTGAACTGATCCAACCATTCTGGAGAACAATTTGGAACTATACCCAAAGAGCTATAAAACTGTGTATATCCTTTGACCCAGAAATACTGCTGCTAACCGTGTCCCAAAGAGATTAAACAAAAAAGAAAGAAAAGGAAAATTATCTATATGAACAAAAATATTTATAGATGCTTTTTGTGACAGCAAAGAATTGGACATTGAGAAATGGCTAAATGATGATCAGGACAGTTTCAAAAAACTTAGGAAGACTTATATGAATTGATACAAAGTGAAGCAAGCAGAACCAAGAAACCACTGTACACAGTAACAGCAATACTGTACAATGATCAACTGTGAATGACTTAGTTATTCTCAGTAATACAATGCCGAAGGACTTATGATGAAAAATATTATCTACCTCCAGAGAAAGAACTGAGAGAGTATGAATGTAGATCAAAGCATATTTTTTTACTTTATTTTTCTTGCTTTTTTTTTTTTTTGGTCTGTTTTCTTTCACAACATGATAATAGGGAAAAATATTTTGCATGACTGCACATGCGTAATCTATATCAAGTTACTCATTTTCTCAAGGAAGAGGAAGGGGAGAGAGGGAGGAAGAGAATTTGGAATTCAAAAATTTTTTTAAAAGAATGTAAAAAATTGTTTTTATATATAATTGGAAAAAATATTAAAATTTTCACTTGAAAAAATGTCACAGACTTTTGGGACAATTTATATAGGACAAGAGTTAGAGGATAGGATACGGTCAAAATAAAGTTTTGAGGCTTTTGGTCATTGTTAATTAGTTGGTTGGGTTTTTTCTTTTCTTTTTTGGGGGGGGGAGTTGTTTGTTTTTTAGGATGGGGGACACCTGAGCATGTTTAAATGCAGTGAGAAGAAGAGAAGGAAGCTGAGAGTGAATCATAGATTCCTTCCTAGAGATGGAAAGTAATGGGATGGAAGTAACAAGGGCTTGTTTGGCCAGGAAAAAAAAGGTTACCTATTCTTCTGAGATGGAAGTGAAGGAGGTGAAGGGTGAAGATTTATGGAATCTTAAAATCTTAGGGTTGGAAGGGTCCTCAGAGTTCCCCTGGTCCTGAAGTATGAATACTCTCTCTAATATCCCTGCCAAGTAGTCCAGTCCCTCTGACTGAAGATCTCCACTGCTTGGAATATCAGTGAACTCACTATTTCCAGAGGTGGAAAAGTTCATTTCTGTACAACCATCATGCTCCTTGTCCCCCTTCTTCTCATTCCTAGCATGGTCAGAGTTGACATTCTCAGGTCCAGTTCCTACATGGGTGCTTTGTTACCTACTTCCAGACTTGTGCTAGGCCGGTGCTGAAACAACTATGAATTTTATTTAACATTTTATTTTTTCCAATTACATGTAAAAACACTTTTTAACATTCTTTTTTTCAAATTTTGAGTTCCAAATTCTCTTCCTCCCTACCCACTCCTCTCATGGAGAAGGCAAGCAATTTGACATAGGTTATACATGTGCAGTCATGCAAAACACATTTCCATGTAAGTCATGCTGTGAAAGAAAACACAGACAAAAAGCTCCCCAAGAAAAATAAAATAAAGAAAAAGCATCTTCAGTCTGCATTCAGGCTCCACCAGTTCTTTCTCTGGAGATGAACAGCACCTTTCATCCTAAGAATTGTCTTGGATCATTATATTGCTGAGAATAGCTAAGTTAATCACAGTTGACTATCATACAATATTGCTGTTACTGTGTACAATGTTCTCCTGGTTCTGCTCATTTCACTTTGCATCAGTTTGTGTAAGTTTTTCCAGGTTTTTTGAGAATGGAGATAGAGGTGATGTTGAGGTCTCCAAGGCTGAGGGGAGGGGTTAGCATAGAAAGAATGTGAGACAGGTACTAAGCTCCTTGAGAAAGGGAAAATGATTTGACATCCTGCAGATGACTAAGACAGGATCTGGAAGTGCGCTATAAATGGACAGAGTAAGCTCCAAGTAGGAGAACGATGGTGCCAGAGAGAAGGTTGGAGTGTGCAAGTAGACTACCATATGGGAATGTGGATTCAAGTAGATGAGCTCAGGCCTGGGTCCATGCTGGCCTTTTCTACTTGTTGTATTCTTTTCTGAGTTGATGACTAAACATGGTTCTAAAGGTGGACATGCTGAGGCTGAAAGACAACTTGTGAGTTTGAGAGGCCTGGAAGTTTATGTCCAATCAGAAGAGCAGATGGTTATAACATTGGCATAAGAAGGAAAAATTTCTATATTTCTGCGTACGATGATGACCCATAAGAAAATTGTGGTCTAAGCCCACCTGTTGTAGCAGCAGACAAGTACCAGGGGTAGTTTGGACAGTATAGTGGCAAAGTAAAATGTAAAATGCCTAATTAGCACCCCTGAAAACTATTTTATGTTTTATTGTTTTTCAGTCATTTCAGTTGTGTCCAACTCTCCAAGATCCCATTTGAGGTTTTCTTGGCAAAGATACTAGAGTGGTTTGTCATCTCCACTTCATTTGACAGATGAAGAAACTGAGGCAAATAGGGTTAAGTAACAGCTAGTAAGTGTCTGAGACCTTATTTGAACTCTCTCTGACTCCAGGCCTGACACTCTATCCACTGTACACACACACACACACACACACACACACACACACACACACACACATTTGCATTCGTTTATATTTATGTTGTATATCTATTTTTATATGTACTTCTCTTCTCCATTAGAATATAAATTCATATGGGAAAAGGACCCACATATACAAAAGTATTTATAGCAGCTCTTTTTGTGGTGGCAAAGAATTGGAAATTGAGGGAATGCCCATCAATAGGTGAATGGCTGAACAAGTTGTGGTATATGAATGTAATGGAATACTATTATGCTATAAGAAATGATGAGCAGGCAGACTTCAGAAAAACCTGGAAAGACATGTATGGTCTGATGCTGAGTGAAGTGAGCAGAACCAGGAGAACACTGTACACAGTAACAGCCACGTTGTGTGATGACTAATATTGATAGACTTAACCCTTCTCAGCAATGCAATGATCTAAGACATCTCCAAAGGCCTCATGATGAAAAATGCTATCCACATCCAAAGAAAGAACCGTGGAGTTTGAATGCAGATCAAAGAACACTATTTGCTATTTTTTTCTTCTGTTGTGTTTTGTTTCCTCTTTCTGGTGGTTCCTCCTATTGGTTCTAATTCTTCCTAACAACATCACTAATGTGAAAATATGTTTAGTAGTAATGTATATGTATAGCCTACATCAGATTGCAGGCCATCTTGGGGAGGGAGGTGGAGAGGGAGGGGGAGAAAAATTTAGGTTAGGAATAGGGATTAAACCGTGATTTGGTTTAGGGAATGCCTGGGTGAGGAAACTCCTTCTCCCAATACAGATCAGCACTTATAAAAAAAATTACTCAGAGGTAAGAGAAGTCAAGTGACTGGCCCAAGGTCATCTAGCCAGTTTACATTAGAGTTGAGCCTTGAACCCAGGTCTTCAAGGCAGCTCTCTCTCCATTATGCCACACTGCCACTCAGTTACAAGTTAAATCAATCAGTAAAGAGGAATGTGCCATCTCCCAGGAAGCCCATTTCACTTAGGGATAGCTCCAGCATAGAATGATTTTCCTTATATCCAACCTGAATCAGACTCCCTGTAACTTCCACATCTATTGCTACCAGTTCTGTCCTGTAAGGCCAAGTAAAAAAAAAACCTAATCCCTCCTCTACATGGCAGCTCTTTAAACATCTGAAGATAGCTAGCATGTTCCCCTCTAAATCCCTTATCCATGAGAACAATCCCAAGTTACTTTGAACTCTTTTTACATGCCATGGCCAAAAGGGCTCTATCATGAGCAACTTTCATCTGGATATTCTGCAACTTATCAATGTCTTTCCCTAAAGCGTGGCCATGAAAATGAAATAGAACCCCAATTGGTTTGACCAGGGCAGAGACGTGGATTAGGGAAGGCCAGGGAACTCACAACAGAAGGCCTTGATTTTCTCAGTAAAGTTGGAGACCAGCTTGCCTGCTGAGAGGGAAGCGGGGCTGGGGTGTGGGAGAGGAAAACGTTGGGAGTAGTTGCTTCAGCAATTATGATAGAGTGTCTATCTGGCAAAAATAGAGAGCAGTGTGAACTCAAGGATGTAGTAGTGAGGGCCCAATTCAAAGCAATTTAACTCAACATGCATGTATTACGTATAGCATACAAAGACAAAAATGTAAAAATCTGTGCCCTTAAGGAGTTTAAATTCTTCTGGCAGGACATAACATGTACACACATACATACACAATACATAGGCACACACACATATACACACATACATATACAGTACACACATGCATGCACATGCACACATACACATATAATATACATAAGCACACATACACATATAATACACACATGCATACACACAAAATAGAAGGTGGGATGTGACCTGAGCCCTCAAGGAAGATAGCGAGTTCAAGATGTGGAAGGAGGGAGAGAGGCTATTCCAGGGACAGGGGACAGCTGTTGCAAAGGCTCGGAGGCAAGAGATGGGATATCAGGCACAGTAAACAACTAGAAGGCCACTTTGATTGGCTGAAACAAAGACTATTTGAGGAGTCTAGTGAAATCAGTCTGTAAGTTGGAGCCAGTTCTGAAGGTAAGATAATAAGAATTTGTCACAGACCCAGTCAGCACGCTTGCATAACTTCCTCTGGCACTGCTCAACAATTCAAGAATAGAAGCAAAGAATTCTGGCAAATAGTGAGAAAGACCTGGGTTGGGGGATTGTCAGGGTATGAAAGCTGGTAGGGCGAGGAATTCAAGGGTGGAAGATGGCGCAGCGTTGTAGGATCACTGTAGTGTTAACACTGGGAACAGAAGAAAGTGAGGACAGAGCAGGGGTAATAGACTGGGAGAACAGGTAGGGGATGAAGGTATGATGGCAATGAATAATAAATTTAGGAAAAGTGAGACAGAGGTGAAAATAGGACAGATGATTATTATCAGAATGAGTAATTTCATTGTTCAAAATCAGAGGCAGGAAAGTTTAGAATGATCTTGGTGAGGTCTGTCTCTGTGGGCAGCTGGGAAAGAATGGAGAAAAAGGTAATGTTGAAGTATCCAAGGTTGAGGGGAGGGGTTAGGATAGAGAGAGAGTGTGAGCCAGGTACAGCAAATTGAGAAGGGAAAATGACCTGACATTCTGCAAATGACAGAGATGGAACCTGGAAGCATGCTATAAATGGACAGGGTAACCTCCCAGTAGGAGAATGATGGTGCCAGAGAAAGGGTTGAGAAGTGTCCATGAAGGCGATGAGGTATCATTCTTCCTCTTGGACCAGTGTGTCAGCCCTTCCCCTCATGGATTGTGTGGTAACAGATGGGGGTGACAGAATAAATGACTGCTTCAACAAATTCCTAATAATTGGACCACACAAAGGGCCAGATTGAATTCATGCTTTACACAGTTGCACAGTGGCAAAGGATAAAATTTTCCTAGGAGTTACTTTGAAGGTAGAAGGAATTCTTACCTTTTGGTTGGTCTGGATGATGAGAGATCATGTGAGAAGTTAAAGACAGAGGGAAGATGAAAGAGAGGAAATGATTGATAGGGAAAACTTCTGAAAAAGACTGGAGGGATTCAATGACACAAGGAGTTAAACTGCTTTGGCAAGAAGAAGGGTAAACCATGGTTGAGCATGGGGACACATGCCTGTTATCTCAGCTCCCAGGGATACTGAGGCTGCTGGATCTCTTGAGCTTGGAAGTTCTGAGATGAAGTGGATTCAGTTGATCAGGCATTCATATTGAGATCAACATCAATCATTATGGACCCCTGGGAGCACCAGGGAGCACCAGTTTGCCTAGAAAGAGGCACTTTGTCCTAGGTCGGAACAAAACTCTCATGACCATTAGTGGCCCTCAAACAGTACTTCCAAACTGGGCAAAATAGGGAGACCCAGTATTTATTTAAAAAAAAAAAAAAGTCAACCTCATTATCCAAGACTGGAAGAATGGAGCGAAGGATTCGTGAATCCTTTGATTCAATGGAGATTTTTGAGGTGTGGAATAGTGGAGATGAAGGAATCATATGGAGGGCTTCAGTTTTCTCAGTAAAGTAGGAAGCGAGGTCAGCTGCTAAGAGAAGGGTATTGGGAATAGAATTAGGGACTTGGGAGAGAGAGGAGAAGGTGTAAAAGCATCAGGGTGATCAAAGAGTCAGTAGAATTTAGAGTTGGAAGGAACCTTAGAGATCATTGAGTTCAATCCTGTGTACACAGTGATGAATCTGGGATCACAGAAGCAGACTTGGAAAGGATTGAAGTCATTTTTATCTAGTCCCAATTCTTCATTTTATAGATGTGGAAACTGATGACTTACCCAAGGTGACAAAGGTCATAAGTGGCAGAGGTAGGATTTGAACTTTGTTCATCTGACCCCAAATCAAATGCTCTTTTCCCTAGACCACATTGCTATTTGGCTGTAATCCTCTTTTGTCTTCTGGTTTCATTTATAGAAGAAAGTCAAGGTTAATATGATTTATTAATCCTCTTGTAGTATGACCACTTCTTGGTTACTGGATGAGGATCTTACATTCAGAGTACCAACAGTTAAATTAGAGTTTATAGATGGTTTCCAAGCTGTATGATTCTTAACTTGCTTTCCCTGCCCTTTTTTCTTCCATTCTGACATTGTTATTGCAAAAGCAGAAGGCTCCAGAGGAATGAGAAGTCAGTCATCAATCATGTTTGACGTAGCCCCCTTCTCTTTGTCATGGGGACCAAGGGACCATCTAGGAGCTGCTAGTCACAGGGTGGTCCATGGGATGGGTCCTTGATCCCCATGACAAATGGGAGACAGAGAGAGCTATCCTTTTAGTAGACTACATAGAGAAGTGAGGGACTTCTCTCTCCTTCAAGGAAGCCTCTTTCTTGGGATATAGCCAAGGTCAACTCTCCCTTGAACTTCTAGCAAGTGAGGAAGGGGATTTCTCTCCCTCTCCTCCCCAGCAGCAGCTATGGCAGCTATACATACATGACAGTGAGTATTGGCCATGTGAGCCCAAGACTGGGTCTTGGGTCCCTAGCTGTCCTTTCTGTTTTGTTTTTCTTTACATGAAAACAGCAATCCTGAGATGGATTAGATAGATGCTTTAGCATCTGCTTTCTGAGTTCAGGGGTCAAGGAGTTCTAGATTTTTGTGCTGGATGTCCAGCAGGAGATGCTCCCTTCAATGATACTTTTCACACATAAGGAAGATGAACCGATCTAGGCCTGGCTGACCAGAAGAACTGGACCTTGAGTTATTGCTTAGATTGTACAAACAGAGGTCAAAGTGAAACCTGTCCAGCAGTCCCACAAATCTCCTAGGAGTCTTTCCTACAACCCAGGAGCATATAACAGAAGTGACGCATTACTGTTTCTTGTTTAAAGTATTTATCAATGTACAGTTATTAGCATTTTGTGTTTTAAGCAGTTATTTGTGCTAGAGGAAATAAATAGCTGTCCCATATATGAAAACTACACTATGAGTTATGCATAAGCTTAAAAGATTTTCCCCAAGTTTCTAGCCCAGGGACAGGGGTATTATGAATAAGCCAGAAAGTACAAAAAAGTCTGAATCCTCTTCTTTTAGAGATCAGCTCCCCAAGGACCAAATATTGTCCATGTGAGTCCACAGCAGACACTGCCGTGTGTGTAGCTGGAGCCCTTTGTGAGAAGGGGTACCCCTAGGGCCATAGGTAACATTTGTTTAATAAATTTCATGGGCCAAGGAATTAATCATCTAGTGGTCAACCTATTTTTTTTTCTTCTAAAAAAATTATATATTTTTCAAGCAGCAAAACATCCACTTTCTCTCCCATCTCCTCTGCCAATTGAGAACTAAAGAAAAACAAAGCCCATTCCAATCAAGTACAGTCAATCAAAACAGATCTTCTCATTGACCATATCCAAAAATTTATGTTTCATTCTTTAAACACTTGGAGTTCCCTGCCTCTCTATCGGGAGGTGGGCAGCATGTTCCATCATTAGTCCTCTAGAATCATGATTGGTCATTATGCTGATCAGTTTCTAAGCCTTTCAAAGTTGTTTGCTTTTCCATATTGTTGTCATCATACAAATTGTTTTCCTGGTCCTGTTTACTTCACTCTGCATAAGTTCATACAAGTCTGCCCAAGATTCTTGGTCAACCCATTGTTAAATGTCTGTCTGTGCTGCCTGGTCCTTGGCAAGCTATCTGTCAGTCAACGAGATTGTATGTGATGTGTTTTCATTATGGAAGAACTTCCCAAAGCTTGTGTTCTGCTGTCATAGCCCTCAAGAACCCATAGCCACCTCCATGCCATAATCAGGTTTCAGAGGAGTATGTAAAGGGTTAAGAGAAGTGCTAGGAAAAAATATTAACATAAGACAAAGAGACAGTCAGTCTCAGGTGGTCCTGGGACAGATTTCTCCAGGCTTTTAATTTGGGGAGAAGGAGGTTCTGTGACTCAAGACTGAGTGACAGTATTGTGCATCTGCAGAATATGTATACAAGGGACACTGGTTTGGTCAGGGAAACTGACCTAGGCAGTTAAGTGGTGTAGTAGAGTGTTGGAATTAGAGTCAGGAAGACATGAGTTCAAATCCTGCATCAGACACTAACTCTGTGACCCTGGGAAAGTAACTAACTTAACACACTGTTCCTCAGCTTCCTCATGTTCAAAATGGGCAGGTTGGACTTAATGCCCTCTCAGGTTCTTCTAGCCCTAATCTAAGCTTCTATAATCCATAAGGGCTTAGTATAGAGGGAATGAGTCTAAAAAGAAAAAAAAAAAGAACAAACTACAACCAGAAACTATACCAAGATCTGCGCAGAAAGATATGGATCCTATGCATAGCTCTGCAGATGGAAGGGAAATCCTACATTCTGGGAAGTATTCCCGGATGAAAGGATGTCTCTAGTTACGCCAGGTGAGGTGTAGCAGTGTCCTGAGCTGAGCATTTCTGTAGCAGATGCAACAGTCCTGCTGGGAGGCAGACAATTTCTTGAGACCTCAGGTAGTCAGTGAAAACCATTCATGAATGCTGGACAAAGAGGAAAACCTAGACCAGGGGTGGGGAATTTGCGGCCTCGAGGTCACATGTGGGCCCTCTAGGTCCTCAAGTGTGACCCATTGACTGAATCCAAACTTCACAGAATGAGCTAAACAACAGAGTTAGACAAAATTATAATAGTCTATTTAGAGTATCAAAATGTTGAGATTATCTAGAAAAAATAAGAAAAGGTAGAAATGAAAGGGAAATGGTGCCTCTAGACATCAGCTCATATCATAAAACCATCATTATCAGACTTAGTAGGTGCTGGCTAAAAAATAAAAAAGTAGATTAATGGAATAGACTAAACAAGGAAGAACAAAAATAACTCAATAACCTATTGTTTGATAAACCCCAAAATATACCTAACCTAGAAAAGAATTCCCTGCTTTATAAGAATTACTGGGAAAACTGGAAAGCAGCCTGGCAAAAATTAGGCTTAGACAAACATCTTATAGCTTATTCCACAAAAATTCAAAATGTATGTGACCTGAATATTACAGATCATACCATAAAAAATGAGAAGATAAGTAAATTACATAACTTTCACAGCTATGGATGGGGGCTGAATTCTTAAACAAACAAGAGATAATGGTAATTATAAAAGATTTAGACAGATAATTTTGATTACATTAAATTGAAAAGCTTTTGCATAAGCAAAATGAAGGCCTCTAGAGATAAGAAGGACAAATGGGAAAAATCTTTGTATCAAATATCTCCGATAAAGATTTGATATTGAAGATAAATAGACCTGTCAGTTAGTCAATAAACATTTATTAAGTGACTACAATGTACCAGGTACTGTGCTAAGTGCTGGGGGTACAAAGAAAGACAAAAGAGAGTCCCCTGCTGTCAAGGAACTCAGGGTCCATTGGAGGAGACATACAAACAACTATGTACAAAAAGATATACATATACATAGATAGAGGATAAAATGGAAACAATTAACAGAGGAGAGGTGCTAGAATGCAGGGTGATTGAGAAAGGCTTCCTATAGAAAATGGGATTTTAGCTGGGACTTGAAGGAAGCCAGCAAAGTCAGATAAGGAGGGAGAGTGCTCCAGGCACAGGGGCTAATCAGAGTAAATGTCTGTAGTTAGAAAATGGACTGTTTGGAATTGAGTGTATTGAGGAATAACAAGGAGGTCAATATCACTGGATGCACAATACATAGTGGTGTGTGTGTGTGTAAGGTATAAGAACACTAGAAAGGAGCAGAGGGTGTGCTGAAATATGAAGGGTTTTGAATAGAAAACAGAAGATTTTATATTTGATTCTGGAGGAACTAGCGAGCCACTGGAGGCTATTGGATGGTGGTGAGGGTGTGTGTGAAATGATCAGATCTGCATTTTAGGAAGATCACTTTGCACCTGAGTGGAGGATAGCCTGGAGAGAGGGACATTTGTGGTGGGGTGATGAACCAGCAAGCTCTTATACATCAGTCCAGGTGATGAGGTAAACAGGACTTGTATCAAGATGATGGCAGTGCCAGAGGAGAAAAAGGGACGTAGGAGAGAGATGTTACAAAGGTAAAACTGACAGGCCTTGGCAGCAGATTAGAGACGAGGGGCAAGAGAGAGTAAGGAGTCAGGGATGACATTCAGGTTGAATTCTGGGTCACTGGGATAATGGTGGAACCCTCAACATTCATAGGGGAATTAGGAAATTCATAATAGCAAAACCCATTCCACAATAGACAAACTATCCAAAGACATGAACTAACTATTCTGAAAAGAATAAATGCAAACTATTAACAATTATATTGAAAGAATGCTCCAAATCATCAATAATAGGAGAAACATAAGTCAAAAGAACTTTGAGGTCTTGCCTTACCCTCAGAAAATTGGCCAAGATGTCAAAAGACAAGAAGATGGAAGAATATGGACACATTAATGCATTGTTGGTGGTCTTGTGAATTATTACAACCATTCTGGAAAGTAACTTGGGATTACTCAGATAAAGTGACTAAAATGTTTGTACCCTTTGACAAAGACAATTACCCTTAAGCATAAATCCAAGGAAGCCACTAACAAAAAGAAAAACTTCATTTACACCAAAATATTGATAGTAACACTTTTAAGGAAGCAAAGAACTGGAAAACAAAGTAAATGTCCACTGATTAAGGAGTGGTTAAAAAAATCCATAAATGAATTTAATGGAATATTACTGCGCTGCAAGAAACAACAAACATGATGAATATAGAAAAGCATGGAAAGACATACAACTGAACTGATTCAAAGTTCCATTCTTATGGAACCTCTACCTCTGCTGAGAAGAAAGCAGAGATATCTTCTAAACTCTATTCCTAGGGTCCAAGCTTGGCCTTTATAATTTTTCAACATTTAGTTTATTTTGTGGTGATTATTCTTTCCACTTATATCATAGTCATTGTGTCTATGGTTTTCCAGGCTTTGCTTACTTCACTTTGAATTCAGTTGTTGAAATAGGATAGTAGCAGGATGAAAAAGAAAGTATGGTGATGAGAAAGACATATAAAGTCCTAATCTTGAGTTTAAAAAAATCAACTTTGTAAGTGCAGGATGGGGAGGCATGGTTAGACAGAAGTTTGTCTGAAAAAGATCGGTGGGTTTTAGTGTACTGAAAGCTCAAACACTCAGCAGTGTGGTGTGGAAGTCACAAAAGTGAATGCCATCTTGGACTGCATTGAGAGGCAAAGCGTTCAAGAATAAGGAGGTAATTTTGTTGTTGTTCAGTTATTTCAGTTGTGTCCTACTCTTTGTGACCCCATTTTGGGTTTTCTTGGCAAAGACACTGGAGTGGTTTTACAGATGAGGAAACTGAGGCAAACAGGGTTAAGTGACTTGCCCAAGGCCACACAGCTAGGAAAATGTCTGAGGCTAGATTTGAACTCAGGAAGATGAGTCTTCCTGATTCCAGGCCTGGCCCTCTATCCACTGTGCCACCTAGCTGTCCAAGGAAGTGATAGTCCCTCTATACTCTGTTCTGATCAGCAAATATCTGGAATACTGTATTCAATCCTGGGTGCCACAGTTTAAGAAGGCCATTGATAAGATGGAGAACATCCAAGGGATGGCAACCAAGGCAGGGAAGGTCCTTGATTTCTTGCCATCTTGTTGTTGTTGTTCGTCCTTCATTCCTGAAGAGGACCAATGACATTACAAGTTTAGAAAAGGTCTTGTCATCTGAAGATTGGTTGAAGGAACTGGGGCTGTTTGACCTGGACCATGGTGCAGGGTAGAATTTAATAAATATTTCTTTTTCTTTTCTTTTTCCTTTTGGCTAGGCAATGGGGTTAAGTGACTTGCCCATGGTCACATAGCTAGTAAGTGTTATATGTCTGAGGCCGGATTTGAACTCAGGTCCTCCTGAATACAGGGCTGGTGCTCTATCCACTGTGCCACCTAGCTGCCCCTTAATAAATGTTTCTTGATTGGGATTGAGAAGACTGAGGGGGCACATGATAGCTGTTTCCAGCATGTGAAGAACAATCACAGGAAAAGAGAGATTTGGTTTGTTCTGTTTGGTTCAAGAAGGCAGAAACAGAAGCAGTAAGTGGAAGTTGCAAAAAAAGGCATCAGCTTAATGTTAGGAAAAACTTCCTAACACTTAGAAGTCTAAAAGTGAAATGGTCTAGCTTGAGAAATGGTAGGTTTTCCTTTATTGGAGTTTTTCAAGAAAAGGCTGCAGGACCACTTGTCAAGTATATTCCACTGGGGATTCCTTTTAGGTATGAGTTGGTCTAGATGGTCCCAGCGGTCTCTTCAAACCTTAAAGTTGGTGAATCTATGACTGAGAGGGAACACTACAGGGATTTCTCCTTGAACTTGAACTAGTTGACATTTTTATCAGTGAGTTGGTGGACAGCATTAATGATATGCTTATCAAAGTTGAAGATAACACAAAATGGAAAGGGGCAGAGGGAACGGGGGAATAGATTCAGACTCCAAAAAGACCTCAACAATTTAGAATAATGAGTTGAATCTAGCGATATAAAATTTAATGGATATAAATATAAAGTCTTAAATTTGGGGAAAAAATTAACTTTATAAATACATGATGGAGGAAGCATGGCTATATAACAGTTCATGTGAAAAAGCTCTGTGACTTTACTGGTCTCCAAGCTTGGTTTGACTCAAATGGACAATATAGCAGCTGAGAAAGCAAATGCAATCTTAGGCCACAGTAAGAGAGACCTGCAGTCCAGAATCCCAGAGGCAATAATCTTGTCATACTTTGCCTTTATCAGACCACATCTAGTGTTGTATTCAGTCTGGGCATCCCATTTTAGGAAGAGAATGGATAAGTGAAAAGCATCCAGAGGAAGGTGATCCAGATGGCAAAAAGCCTTGAGATTAGGCCACACAAGGATTAGGTGAAGGAACTGGTGAACTTGGAGAAGAGAAGATTTATGCTGTCTCAGATACCTCAAAGACTGTTGGGTGAAGGGGATTATATTTGTTTTGCTTGGTCCCAGAGGGTAGAAATGGGAATAGTGGGTGGAAACTGCAGAAAGGCAGATTCAGTCTGATGTAAGAACAAGCTTCTGAATAATTAGAGTTGTGACTCCATAGAGTAAAAGCTAGGTGTCTACTTTGGGGGATGTTGGAGAATTGATTCTTGTTTAGGTACCGGTTGGACTAGATAGCTGCTAAAGCCCCTTCTTTCTCAGAGATCCACTATGATACAAGACCTGGGGCAAAGCAAGAATAAGCATAATTCAATAACAGATTGGCTACTGTCTATGCTATAGCCAAGCTATACAGCCTGCTGGTGGGTCTGCCTGCTTCAAGTCTCTCCCCACTCCAATCCATTCTCCATTCAGTCATTACAGCGATTTTCTTAAAATGCAGATCTGATCATATCACCCTCCTACTCAATAAACTCCAGTGGCTTCCTATTGCCTCCAGGAGCAAAAACAAAATGCTCTGTTTGGCATTCAAAGCCCTTCATAACCTAGTCCCCTCCTATCTTTCTGGTCTTCTTACACCTTAATCCCCAACACTTATTCTTCAATCCTGTGACATTGGACTCTAGACTGCTCCATGAACAAGACATTCTATCTCTCAGCACCAGGAATTTTCTCTGGATGTTCCCCATGCCTGGAATACTCTCTCTCTTCTGCTCCAACTACTGACCTCTCTGGCTTCCTTTAAGTCCCAACTAAAATCTCACTTTCTACAGAAAGCCTTCCCTAAGCTCTTTTAATTCTAGTGCTTTCCCTCTGTTAATTATTTCCAGTTTATCCTGTATATTGCTTGCTTTGTTTACATTTGTTATCATGCTGTCTCCCCTATTAGGTTGTAAGCTCCTTGAGCACAGCGACTGTCTTTTGAATCTTTTTTTTTTGTATCCCCAGCACTTAGCACAGTGCCTGGCACATAGTAGGTGCTTAATAATTTTTATTGAATGAATGAGTGAATGAATGAATGACAAAAGGAGTGTAAAAGATGATTCAAGATTTTAAGCCTGGGTAACTTGTTAGAATGGTGGAGCCATTAATAGAAAGTTAGGGAAGCCAGAAGAAGGAGCTTGTTTGGGAGGGAAAGAGAGTGAGCTTGGAGTTAGGGAAATTTGGGTTTAAATCCTATCTTAGACACTAGTTCTAGGACCCTAGGTAAATAAATCACTTAGCTTCCCTAAGCCTCAGTTTCCTCATTTGTAAAATAATAATACCCACCTCATGCAGTAGTTGTGTGGATTATGTGAGAAAATTGATGAGAAGCACTTTGCAAACCCTAAAGCACTAGATGTAACTCTAGTGGCCATACCTGTTACCACTAGCATTACCAAGGATGAGTTTGAGGTGTAGCCAGCACTGACTTTGATCTTAAATGGATCTGATCTCAAGGATGTGGGCATTCCTTTCAATAATCAGTTGTTGTTTTTTGCATAAAAGTAAATTTTATACGTAAGATTTGTGTAAATCTGATTGTGCCTGAAGATGGAATTATAACATGCCTCCATCATGATTGCCCATCTGAGATCAGAAAAATACACATTCTGTCTTCCCTGTTGTTGTTCAGTCATTTTTCAGCTGTTTCCAAATCTTTATGACCCCATTTAGGGTTTTCTGGGCAGAGATACTTGAGTGGTTTGCCATTTCCTTCTCTAGCTCATTTTACAGATAAGGAAACTAAGGTAGATAGCTGGATTTAAACTCAAAGATGAGTGTTCTTGTCTCTATCCTCTGCACCACCTAGCTTGCCTAAGGCCATATTTTCTAAAGCATGGTCATAGTACATCCTGCAGACATAAGTAGGGAAGAAGAATCAGTCACTGGAAACCCATGATCCCGTGCATTGCTTGATGAACCAGACTGTGGATAGTTCACAAGGTAACAGAGTTGGGGAATGTGAGGGGATAGGACTTTGGAGGTCTCTGATTCCCTCCTCCTCCTGAGTAATTGTATGTTTTGTAGCAGAAGGGACTCATAGAATCATATATTTAGAACTGGTAGTTAAGTGGCGCAGTGGATGGAGAGCCAGGCTTGGAGTCAGGAAGACTCATCTTCCCGAGTTCAAATCCAGCCTCAGACATTCATTAGCTGTGTGACCCTGGGCAAGTCACTTAACTTCATTTACCTCAGTTCTTCATCTGTAAAATGGAAATGTAAAGAAGGAAATGGCGGACCATTTCAGTATCTTTGCAAAGAAAACCCCAAATGGGGTCACAAAAATTTGAATATAACTAAACAGCAACAACAAAAAGAGCCTTGAGGATCATCTTTGCACCATTGTCCCATTGATGTTCATGCCTTGCCAAATTCCAACCCCGGATTGCTTCCACTATCTAACTCCCCCCCGCTCCTTTACACAAACTGAACAGAGTTGGAGGAAATTATGCAACAGAGTCCACAGGGTCTTCTACAAATTGATGTTATCTAATCTCATCTGGGTCCTTTACTCCTCCCTAATTGATTCTTTAACACACTTTCCATAGAAACTCTTTCAAACTTCACTGCAACCCCCTTGTCCCAAGCCTCCAAGCTGAGAACTTTGTTTCACACTTTATTAAGAAAATGGGGCTCACTTGCGGTGGTCTCTCTCCTCTTCTCTATATTTTAAAATCCCTTGACAACATTCCTCATTCCCTCCTCCTTTATTCAAATCTCTGATGAAGAGATAACCCTTTTTCTCACCAAAGTCTACCTCCAATCGTCTCCCCTCCCACCCTACATGATGTCTTCTCTAATCTTCAGCCTCTCCTAGCTGCTTACAAACATGCTCAAATCTCATCCGTCCTTTAAATACCTTTACTAAACCCTACCATACCCTCAGTCTATCCTTCTACACCTCTCCTCTCTTTCTCAGGCATCTCCTAGAAAAAGTTGTCTATACTCCATTTCCCCACTTCCTTTCCTCTCACTTCTTCACCCTTTACAAATTGGCTTCTTCATCATTCAACTGAAAGTACTCTCTCCAAAGTCTTCTTTGAATCTGCCAATCTGATTGGCTTTTCTCCATCCTTATCCTTAGTGACCTCTAAGAAGCATTGAGAATTGACCATGCTTTTCTCTTGGGTGCCTGCTCTTCTCAGGGTTTTCAGGACCCTGCCCTCTCTTGGTTTTCCTCCTATCTTTCTAACTTCTAATTCTCATTTTTTTTTCTAGTGCTTCATTCATGCCATACCTCCAACTGTAAGTATTTCCCAAAGTTCTTTCCTGGGTTCACATCAGTCTCTATTCCCTCATCTGGTGATCTTATCAGCTTCCATTGGTCTAAAGATATCTACACTGATGACTCCCAGATCTATATATCAGCTTTACTCTGGGTCTGTACAACTAACTGCTAACTGCAGTGGTTTCCAAAGTGGAGGTCACGGCCTGACTCCACGGGCGCCCATAACTAATGGGTCAACCAATTTGAGGGTGAGAAAATGGGTTGCATGCCCCTCTCCCCATTATGGCCAGTTGTGGGGCTTATTTTCAACACAACCACATCTACCTGTATGTCACAACAGTCCTCCACTCCATCCCCTCTTTCCAGAGTACAAGCTATCAACCTCTTCCATTCTAAGCCAGGTTTTGGCCCTTCAGGGCAAACAAAACCTAAATACTAGTTGGGTACCCAAGGTAGCAGCTGCACAGGGACCAGGGAGAAATGTTGTACTCTCATCCCAATATACCCATTCTCTTCCCTACTACATCACCTTATGACTAGGGTAACTGACCCTCAGCTCTGTGCTTTCAAGACAATGACTGGTGAGTAATATCCCTTTTCATTTTGGGTGAAAAGTCCCCCAGGATGAGCACATGTGGATGGGCTGATTAAATTGCAGATTTTATTACATTACATTTTCCCCAAAACCAACACACACAAAACCTTCCTGTTTCTGTGAAGGGAACTACCATCTTTCCAGTTGCCCAGGGTTGCAATCTTGGTGACTTCCTCAACTCCTCACTCTCTTACCCCACATAGCCAATCAGATGCCAAATCTTGTCATTTCTACCTTCATATCTCTTCCACGTTTCCCCTCCTGCCCACCTACATGGCCACCATTATAGCCCATTACTTCTTCTCTAGGCTCCTGCAATAGCCTCTAATTGGTGTCCCTGCCTTAACCTTCTCCTCAATTTAATTCATCCTCTATTAAGCTGCCAGTTATTTTGCTAAAGCTCAAATCTGACCATGTCACTCTCCTACTCAATCAATTGCAGGGGCTTCCTATGACTCAAGGAGCAAACATTTAATTTATAGCTCTCATTTTTTAATTTCTATTTTTGTTTCTATATTATTTATTTACTATTTATTTATTTTTTAATTTAATGAATTTATTTTATTTCTATTTTTACAATGCACGTAATTATTAGTACAGCGGAACATACATGTGCTCTATAAAGAAGTAAATATGCACATATTAGTGACATGGACTCAAAATCTTTTTTTTTCCTTTTTTTTTTCTTTAAGGCAATTGGGGTTAAGTGACTTGCCCAGGGTCACACAGCTAGTAAGGGTGAAGTGTTTAGTCTGAGGCTGGATTTGAACTCAGGTCCTCCTGACTTCAGGGCCGGTGCTCTACCCACTGCGCCACCTAGCTGCCCCTCAAAATCTTTTTACAGATAGGAATGTGCTATCAAAAAAGTTTGGAGACAACTGGACATTTGGAGACAAATGTTCCAGCTGAACATTCAGTAGATCTCTCAAATTTAATATGTCCCAAACAGAGCTCACTGTGTTTCTCCACAAACCTACCCCCCTAATTGGAACTTTCTTATTTCTCACATATCCAACAGTTGCCAAATCTTGTTGTTTTTTCCTCCATGTTACTCCCCTTCTCTCTACTCCCATAGCTACCACCTCCAGGCCCTAATCACTTCTCATCAGGATTATTGCAATAGCCTCCTAATCAGTTTCCCCAAATCCAGTCTCTCCCCACTGCAATCTATCTGCCATGAAGCTGCCAAAATGACTTTCCTAAACCTCAGGTCTAACCATTCCATTGTCCTAGTCAAACTCCAGTGGCTCTTTATTCCTTCAAAGATCAAATATAAACTATTAGACATTTAAAGCCCTTTGTGACCAGGAGCCAACTTAACCTTTCTTTTATTTTTTTATTGGTTTTTTTTTTTTTTTTTTGGTAAGGCAATTGGGATTAAGTGACTTGCCCAAGGTCACACAGCTAGTTTGTGTCAAGTGTTTGGTCTGAGGCCGTATTT
>NW_020951350.1:4586055-4653040 GCF_900497805.2 Vombatus ursinus
GGTCACACAGCTAGTTTGTGTCAAGTGTTTGGTCTGAGGCCGTATTTGAACTCAGGTCCTCCTGACTTCAGGGCCGGTGCTCTATCCACTGTGCCACCTAGCTGCCCCCAACTTACCTTTCTAATGTTCTTACATATGACTCCTCTTTCTGATCTCTCTGGTCCAGTCAAACTGTCCTTGCTCTTCCTTAACCATGACACCACAGGTCTCCAAGTCTTTTCACTGCCTCCCACCCACCCACCCAAATGCCAGAAATGCACTCCCTCCTCTTAGAATCTCTTGGTTCCTCCAAAGCTCAGCTCATTGTCCCTGAAGACTTTCTAGACCCCTGCCCAATTAAAAGTGCCCCTCTCCCAGTTTATCTTGTATTTATTCTGTATATACTTATTTTTGTACAGGTTGTCTCCTCAATAGACTGTAAGCTCCCTGAGGCAGGCCGGGTTTCATTTTTGTCTTTGCATCCCCATTACCTAACACAGTACACAATAAGCACCAAATAAAGGCTTATTGAATGAATGACTCTAATCCAGCAAACTAATTTTATAGATGAGGGAACTGAGGCCCAGAGGGACTGAGTGACTTTCACAGGTAGTAAGTGTCAGAGCAGGAATTTAAACTCAAGCCTTCTGACTACAAATCCAGTGTGCTTCCCATTACCGCATGAGCAAACAAGGCCTATGAATAGAAACCAAACAAAACCTCAGAATAGACTCCAAAAGTGGAGGGAGCTGGAAAAGGATGCTGAGATTTTTACCCTGCAATGTCTTGGTCCTCTTACTGTACATTAGGGAGTTTTTATTTGTTCAGTCATTTCAGTTGTGTTCGACTCTTTGTGACCCCAGTGTAGGTTTTTTTGGCAAAGACACAGGAGTGGTTTGCCATTTCCTTTTCCAGCTCATTTGATAGATGAGGAAACTGAGGCAAATAGTGTTAAGTGACTTGTCCAGGGTCACACAACTACTAAGTGTCTGAGGTCAGATTTGAACTCACAAAGATGAGTCTTCCTGACTTCAGGCCCGATTTACATAAGGATAACCCATGGTTTTTTAAAATTAGTCAATTCAGAAGCATTTGTTAAGCATTTTATTAGAGTAGGGAGTCTGCTTTAGAACTCATCAATCAACAAGCACTTATTAAGTGCCTATAATGTTCAGGCACCATGCTAAGGACAGGGAATATGAAGTGGACAATGAATAGAACCGAAGGGGATGAGTCTGGAGTTGGAGCCACCATGCAGAGGCCTTGAATACCAAGCTGAAAAGTTTGGGTTTCATTTGGGAGACAATGGGGATCTGCTGAAAGGTTCTGAGCAGGGTAGTGACATGAGGACAGTGGATCCCAAATGTTTTTCACATACCCATATCTCTTGCCTCTTTCATGAAACTTTAAGGGGATTGTGAGTTATGGGACAAGAAGGGAGGTCCTTACTAAGAAGAGTGTATATGATGTGGGAGGTATTAGGGTAGAAGTTTTTGTTTTCAAAGCAAACAAGCCAAGCATTCATAGTCCATACCACACAATGTGACACTTAATTATCTGCTGTTTTGTATTGTTCTTCAACTTCGTGCGTGCGTGTGTGTGTGTGTGTGTGTGTGTATGTGTGCATTCTGCCTTCCTAACAAGGCTATAAGCTACTCAAAGCAGATACCATGTGTTAGAGTTTTTTGATCTTCCCCAGCATTGAACTGAGTACACAGTAGGCGCTTAATATATGCTCATTCCCTGCCCCTCTCTAATTTGATTCAAATTATTTGATTGCATTCTGACTATGTTCAAAGCATTTTGTTAGATGCTAAGGAAGATAGGACACAAAGTCAATACAGACTTAATAATTATGAATAGGTCTGTGGGACATAAAGTTGTTGCTTACACAACACATGACTACAATAAAAAAAGTTCTGGTCCGAGGCAAATCATTCATGTTTAAGATTGCAAAAGACTGAATAGATCAAAAAAAGAAAAGGAAAGGAGAGTGAGAGGGTTAAGGACACAGGAAGGAAGGAGGGAGGAGAGAGAGATAGAGAGAGGAAGGGGAAAGGAGAGAGGAGGAGGGAGGAAAAGAAAAAGAGACGGAGAGAGAGAGAGAAGAAGAAGAAGAAGAAGAGAGAAGACAGAGACAAAGCATGTAGTATAATATCATAGTGGAAAGAGCACTAGCGTGGAGAGAGCATAGATACTAATCCTAGGTTTACCATTAATTCAACATGGTAAAGTCAATTTCCTTCTCTGACTTCTCAGCTTCCCCTCTGTAAGATGAGAAAGTTGCACTATCTTCAAGGTCCCTTCTAGCTCTAACATTCTATTGTTCTGCAAAAGAAGTGACGATGAAGAAAGATGAAAGACCACAGGAAGAATTTCCCAACCTCTTAATTCTAGTGCCTTCCCTTCTTTAATTTTTTCCCTTGTTGTCTTGCGTATAGCTTGTTTGTATATATCTGTTTGTTTGTTGTCTACCTCCATTAGATTGTGAGCTCCTTGAGGGCAGAGATTGTCTTTTGCATCTTTTTGTATCTCCAGTGCTTAGCACAGCATCTAGCACATAGCAGATGCTTAATAAATGCTCATTTATTGACTGACCAGAGCTGAGCTGCATTAATATTAATGATATTGCTCTTGCCTTATCACCTAAGAGTATGGCAGAGTACCTTGTTGAGGGCCTAAGAACAGACACTAACTGGCTCCTGTGAATGATGGGATCCATTCAAGGTGATAAAAAGTGCCCTTATGGCTCCCGAGTATGTCTATCCACCATGCCTACTTGGTGATGCTAATTCCTCCTACCCGGCCAAAGCCAGCAAAAACACCACACTCATAATCAGATGTGGGGATCAGGAAGCACCTCAGATGTGCTGCTATCTCATGGTGAGAACCAAAATCTCCTTCATGTTTCCTCCTCATCCTGGCTGCCAACAAGCCTAGAAAGATAGGCCCTGACAACTCCAAGGAGCATGCTTGTCTTGTGTCCCTGCAGAATCGAAAGATCTAGTGGGATAAGAAAGAGAAGGTGGAAAGAGAAGGATGGGGGTCCTGCTATAGTTAAGCTCCTTTATCCTCCCCAGTTTTCATATTCCCCCAATGAGTATCTCACAGACGCTATCCTGGAACAGCAAAGGAATCTTCTAATGGGACCATCTTCTAAGGAAGCTCTTCCTGGCCTGGATGTCACTAACGACATTTTCTCCCCGTCTCCTCTCTTTAGCCCAGAAGTGAACTCTCCTCCAGCTCATTAGTTACTGGTGCTAAATCAATCAGGCTTTGACAAGAATAAATCTCCCTGGTTGTGAGACAAAGTCAAAAGCTCAGAATTTCTGGTAAACAAGCACAAGGAAGAAAAAAAAAACCCCAAGTATTTTTCGGAAGGGCGATGGATTATGCCTTCCTTATTGTGTTCTACAGACAAAATTACTCAACTGGCTTGTTCTGTTTTAATTAACCCAGCTAATAACTTCCCTGCTGGATCTCCTTGTTCATAACTTCTTGGTTTAACATAATAACGTGTTTGTTTCTCCTTTTGTGTCTTAATGAAATGATAATGACCATCCCTGGCATCCATTTCACCCTTAATATCCGGAGATTTCATGAATATAAACTCTCTTTCCATCTGCTCTTGCTCCCTTTTAAAGGAAATATTTCTATCTTCTCTTCTCTACTTCTTTTCTTTGGGGAGGATAAACTAATCTCTCTCTTCCAGAAAGAATCTTTCAGCAAGGCTTTCCTGAGCAGACAGGGTTTGGCACAGGCTACAATCCATTCTCTCCCTTCCCATGGCCTCACATTTTTGCCACGGGGAATACTGAACATATTTCACCTGGCACCTTTCTTCTCCCCCCCGCCAAGTAATACACCAGGGTTAAGTTCCCAGCTCTCTCTCACAGAAAGTCTATGGAGAAAAAAAATTAAAGAAATACCTACCTAAAGTACCAAAGAATGTGTTCCTCCTCCCCTTCCATCTGTCCTTGACTCGGCATGTGCCTCAAGTGACACTGGAAGATACAGTCATCAACCCACTGTTCTGAACAGGAATGTCATTCCCTGGACATTTCAAGGGGAAGTATTTCTAGGTAAGGTGAAAGACATGGCCAGCCAAGGGGAGAGCTCTGTTCCCAAGATTGTGAAATGGTGTGGCATAATGGAGAGAGGGCTAAATAGTCAGGAGACCTGGATTGAAATAGTTAAGTCATAACTTCTAAGTATCTGTTTTTGCATCTGTAAAATGATAATGATAATATTTGCACTGTGGTTTGTAAACTATAAGTATGTAGTGAAAGTTATTAACATCATAAGATGAGCCCTAGATACTTAAGGAAGGAAAAGTGAGCATGAGGGAGGATTTGTTATCATTTTATTCAAGCTGTTCATTTGCTCTCTCTCAGGCAGTAAGGATCAATTCTTGTCAGATAGAATCGCTGTAATTGTTCAAATGAAGCCATAGATTGAAAAGTCTGTGTGTTAGTCTATAACATGCAATTTAGCTCTTAATTATCTATTTTCTTCTATTTTTCTTTGTTTTTTGTTTTTTCTTTTTTTTGATGAGGCAATTGGGGCTAAGTGACTTGCCTAGGGTCACACAGCTAGTAAGTGTCAAGTGCCTGAGGCTGGATTTGAACTCAGGTCCTCCTGACTCCAGGGCCAGTGCTCTATCCACTGCACCACCTAGCTGCCTCCACTTTGCTTTTTTCTTTTTTAAAACAAATATTTACTAAGTATCTACTTTTTCAAGTCCCTGTGCTAGACATATGGGAAGTGGGAAGATTAATAAGACATTGTCCTTACCCTTGATAAGCTTTTACTCTAGCCTCAGAGACAAGTTATATATACGAGATAACTACCAGTACAAGGCAGTATGTGACAAGTGCCAAATGAGTGGTAGAAACACATGTTATAAGGGTTTAGTTTGTAGCTGAGGTGATCAGAAAAGATTTCCATTGTTTTATGGGTCCTGTATTCTCATGTGTCTTCATTAATATTTTCCTCTAGAGAAGGATCCTCCGGCTTATACTTCTCTGTAAACTACTGCATCTACCACAGAGCTTGGCATAGAGTAAATCTTCGTACTTGTACATACCTGTTGGTTGATCATCTGATTGGCAGAAGGACGGTCCCTTGACCCAAAATGGTGCCTCAGGACTCCCATTACTACCTGATGCCATTAAGTTCCTCTTCTGCACAGCAGGCATTGAATGTAGGCAGCGGAAGCAGAGCAGGATGTCCTCATGACCGCTGAGTGATAGGAGAACCAAGGGCATGGCTCCCAGCCCTAGGCTCTGCAGATCAAGCCGGCAAAACACAATGACATCGAGAAGGTCACAGCAAGGGCCAACCTCAAGGTAATTTTCCCAGCCTGAGGTTGCCTCAGAGAAATGCAGAGTGCATTGCCCCTTTGAGATCTGGCTGAGATTCCAGTAGAGACGGGTTCAAAGTTAGGAATTGTGACTTGGACCTGATTCTAAACTTATGCTGTTGTTGTTCAGTCATTTCAGTCGTGTCTGACTCTTTGTGACCCCATTTGGGGTTTTCCTGGCAGAGATACTGGAGAGGTTTGCCATTTCCTTCTCCAGCTCATTTTACAGAAGAGGAAACTGAGGTAAATGGGGTTAATTGACTTGCCCAGGGTCGCACAGCTAGTAAGTGTCTGAGGCCAGATTTGAACTCAGGAAAGTGAGGCTTTCTGACTCCTGGCCAGGCGCTCTCTCTATATACTGCACCACATAGCTGCTCAAAAAAAACCTAATTTGCCTTAGGCCAAATCCCAGAGAAAAATCTTTTGCCTAGGCATCCCAAAGTACCAAGACCCCTAAACTCTACAAACTGAGTGCCACTGAAATTGGCTTCCACAGAGAATCATTTCCATACCGGGGAGACCAGTTAGGCCCATAGCTTCATTTAGAGAAGGGCCAGCTGTCTGGCCAAGGAGGCAAAGCAAGTAGATACATCATGGAGGGAACATCTTCCCCTTACTCCGTGCCACCACATCCATGCTTATCAATACAGGCCCCAACACATGTCAGGTACAGGACAAAATGGTCACTACAAGGGAAGGAATCATGCCACTGACACTGGTACTACCAGGGTGCTAGAAGCACTGACAAGTTCTGGCTAGCTAGACAGCAGTCTTTGCTGAGCCTTTGCACCCACAACTTATTTGCAGCATTGAGCCCTGCCACGCCTTCACTGGCTACCACCCTGCGTAGACACTGCCAGGCACAGCACAACCTGGAACAGTACAGAGGTGAACTGTTGGCTTGTTCGATTTGCTCCAGTGCTGCCTGTGTCCAGTGCGGACCTTAGACAACACAGCAAAAGAAATCAGAGGGGTGCCTAGGGAGCAAGGAGGAATGTCGGCAAGAGCCAGGTCTTTGCATGAACACACACTCACACTCATACCACATGTGTGCACACCCACAGACAAATCCACAGCCACATGGAGAGATCTCTGAGGATGCCTGGGTTCAGCCAGCTAACATTCCTCATGTGTCTTTCTCTTCCCCCCTGCTGGCTGCAAACAAATGATGGCGCCACAAGGAAGACCCAAACATTCTGGCTCCCATCCTTGTGGTCTCTCCATTACATTTGACTGCTTCTCTTAAGACTAGATTAACCAAAGCATTTGGTAAGTGGGGAACTAGCCCAGGTGTATGGCAGGACCTTCTGGCATGGAATGTTCTCAATTCCCTTTCATGCTGTTCTTGTTTCACAGAACTAGAAGGCCAGATGGAAGTACAATAATAACAAAGTAAATAATAATAAACAATAATTGCATTTACATGCTTTTGCTGTTATTATTTAGTCATTTTCAGTTGTGTCTGACTCTTCATGACCCCATTTTGGGTTTGCTTGGCAAAGATACTGGAATGGGTTTGCCATTTCTTTCTCCATTTTATTTTACAGATGAGGAAACTGAGGCAAACAGACTTAAGTGTCTCGCCTAGGGTCACACAGCTAGTAAGTTTCTGAGGCCAGATTTGAACTCAGGTCTTCCTGACTCCCAAGTTCAACATTCTATACATTGAACCATGTAGTTGTCTCAAGAAGTCATCTTGCTTGTCCCCTACTCCCAAGCAAGATAGATGAAAGTTTATTCAATTCCTAAAAGTTTCCAAGGACAGAGACTCCATGCTTTTTGAAAGTCTGTTCCAGTGATATAATTTAGAAGCAAAGGAAAGAGCACTGAATTTTGGAGCAGAAAACCTGAGTGTGAATCCTGCCTCAGCTGCTTACTAACTGTGTGAACTTGAACAAATGACTTTTCCACCCTGTTCCTATTTTATTATCTATAAACTCAGTGGGCTGGACAAGATGATCTCTACTGCTCCATCCAATTTGAAGTCTTATGATCTTGTGTTCAGCCTTTGGACAGATGCTGCTTCCTAATTCATTACTGACACAAGTGCTCTGGGTTTCATATTCTGGAGCAGTTTCTTGTAACTCAGGGCAGGGTTGGACAGGACACCTTCTATGACCTGGGATTTGAATCCGTGACCTTAGTCTCATGACAGCATCTTGCTCTATCTATCCAAGCTGCTATGCCGACAGACTCTGTGGTCAGCCGTCAGGAGGTGCTTCACCAAATCTAACTAGAATCTCTTTTCTGGTGTCAAATACCGAAACAATTAACCTTGCTAAAACAACAATGATGTGAAGAAAGGACACTCTATATGGCTGGATACCTTTTGGCATCATGGAATGAGGTAGTGATTGTCACTTCCTCTGGGCCTCTGTCCTGGGATAGCAGGAGCAGTTTCCATACCTCTACCCTGATGCACTTTCCCTTGTCTCCATCTCTGGCTCAGATGCCTCATCTCTGTTCTATTTTCTCCATCACACTGGAAACCTTTGTCACCATTCATTCAAAACCTGTCACTCTTCCCAGAATCCCTTTAATCTTCCCACCCTCCCAGAATCCCTTTAACCTTCTCCCCACTGTGACTAGTGCTGTTCACTTTCTTGATCAATGATAGAAGCTTGACTGGCTAGGGCTTTAGAGGGTAGTCCCCAAATGGTAGCACTCAAGAAAAAAAATATTTTAATAAAATTACAACCTGTTAAAGTCTGCAGGATGGATTTTATTCATTCTTCCAAGCCCATCCTCCCCTCTAATTCCCAAACTAAATTCCCCCCTGGGAATACCATAATGCCCTGGTTTTGGCACTCACCATGCAAGTTCCCAGCTCTCTTAATTTACTTTGAGGAAGACAGATCCCAACATAGCAGACATTGTACCCCATGGAATGCATATGGGAATTCCATAGGGAAGCTTGTGGAGACCAGAGGAACACATGACATGGTACTGAAAGACCTTTGTGCTTTGAGATGACAAAGCAATCCCCTTATTGGCCTCTGGATGGAGAGGGAGAGGACACGGTCCTATGGCCCAGCAGCAGATAGTTATTGTTATACTTGGGGATCTCATCCACTATCTAAGGGATTGATTTCAGTCAACCCCAAGTACTTAATCCCTTTTTGGGAGCCCCACCCATGTTTGAGGCACATCTGAATTTGTTTGCTTTCTTTTTTTATCTAAGCCTCCTCACCCAATCATCAGGTGAATTAGGACTCCTTTTGTATTGTTCTAATGGAGAAATACCATTGGAGAAAGGGAGAGGGGGGTACCCAATGTGTTTCAGGGATAAGAATTTGAACCCAGGACAAGACTCAATTGGTTTCTCACTTGGGGGTGAGTCAGTGAGTTCCAGTTGACTCTAGATCTCTAATCTCCATTAGGAGAATTTCACATGTTCTGGGAAATCATTTGAGACAAGTTTCTTTCTGGAGGAAAAAAGCTTAGTTTTCCATTTTCTTTATTTTTTTTTCCAAGTTTTGTTTTATTCTAATTTCCCATCCCCCTGCCCATTTTCTCTATATGTTTGTATTGGGACAAGCTCTTATAAGGATCCAATGAAATAATATATTAGTAAAATTATTATATTAATAGGTAATATATTAGTTAATATTAGTAAAGAGCTTAACACAGTACCTGGCACAGAGTAGATGCTTAATAAATGCTTCTTTCCTTTCTTTATAAGGCTTTATAAAATGTTACCTGTGTGTCAAATTTGCGTGACTTTGTATTGGGAAATGATTATAATTTCCAGGTCCATCAGCTAGAGTAGACTTGGGACCTCTCTAAAGATTGTCAGTTTGGGAAGATGGCAGAGAAAAGGCAGCAACTTACCTGAGCTCTCCCCAAAACTCCTCTGAACACCTTTAAATAATGCCATAAAACAATTCTTGGAACATAAGAACCCATAAAAGGATAGGGTGAAACAACTTTCCAGCCAAAGGCAACTTAGAAGGTCAGCAGGAAAGGTCTGTTGCATAATCCCACACAAGTCATACCAGCACAGACCCAGCCCTGGCAAACCAGAATCAGGCCTAGGGAGTCACTGAATCAGCAGTGGCAGCTGTTGCGTCTGGAGGTCTCAGCCCACAGATGGTAAAGGGGTCAAAAAACTGGTCAGAAGGAGATTACAGAGGCCTCTTTGCTAGCACTGAGGCAGGACCCTATTGCTTTGCCCATACTTGCATCCCGTTCATACTCCTGGGTGGCAGTCTCAGGGTGAAGAGGATTACTAGCACAATAGAGCTTACAGCCACAGTGGAATGGGGATCCTCATCACAGTTCCAAGGTAGAAAAGACTGCTTGCAGTCACTCACAGACCAGAGCACAGGCCAGGAAAGTAGTAAACACACCTCTCCTTAGATCATACCCTCTTGGAAGAACTGAAAACTTACAGGGCCCTAGGAGTATATCTGAAAATAGCTGCACAAAACCCCTGAAGTTTGGGGGAGTGCACCCTCCACCCTCGAAGCAGAGTCCTACTTAACAAAGAGTTAAAAGTCAAGAAATAGGCTGGGAAAATGAGCAAACAACAGAAAAAATTTTGACCATAGAAAGTTACTATGGTGACAAGGAACATCGAAACACACACTCGGAAAAAGATAACAAAGTCAAGGCTCCTGCATGCAAAGCCTCCGAGAAAAATATGAATTGGTCTCAAGCCATGGAAGATCTCAAAAATGATTTTGAAAATCAAGAGAGGTAGAGGAAAAATTGGGAAGAGAAATGAGAGTGATGCAAGAAAATCACGAAAAATGAGTGAACAGCTTGGTAAAGGAGACACCAAAAATACTGAAGGAAATAATACCTTAAAAAACAGACTAGGCCAAATGGTAAAAGAGGCACAAAAAGCCAATGAGGAGAAAAATACCTTAAAAAGCAGAACTGGCCAAATGGAAAAAGAGACACAAAAATTCTCTGAAGAAGAAACCTCTTTAAAAATTAGAACTGGCCAAATGGAAAAGGAGGTACAAAAGCTCAACAAAGAAAATAATTCCTTAAAAATTAGAATTAAGTAAATGGAAGCTAATGACTTCATAAGAAATCAAGAAACAATAACACAAAATCAAAGAATGAAAAAATAGAAGACAATGTGAAATATCTCACTGGAAAAACAGCTGACCTAGAAAATCCAGGAGAGATAATTTAAAAATTACTGGACTACCTGAAAGCCATGATAAAAAAAAAAAAGAATCAGAATAGCATCTTTCAAGAAATTATCAAGGAAAACTGCCCTGATACTCTAGAACCAGACGGTAAAATAGAAATTGAAAGAACCCATTGATCGCCTCCTGAAAGAGATTCCAAAATGAAAACTCCCAGGAATATTATAGCCAAATTCCAGAGCTCCCAGGTCAAGGAGAAAATACTGTAAGCAGCCAGAAAGAAACAAATCAAGCAGCATGGAGCCACAGTAAGATAACACAAGATTTAGCAGCTTCTACATTAAAGTATCAGAAGGCTTGAAATATGATATTACAGAGGGCAAAAGAACTAGGATTACAACCAAGAATCACCTACCCAGCAAAACTGAGCATAATTCTTCAGGGGGGAAAATGGACATTCATTGATAGACGACTTTCTTTTTTCCCCAATTTTTTTACTTTCTAATATTTTATTTTTTCCAATTACATGTAAAGATAATTTTCAAATTGACTTTTATAAGATTTTGAGTTCCAAATTTTTTTTTCCCTCCTCCCTCCCCAAAACAGCAAGCAATCTGATATGGGCTATACATGTATAATCATATTAAACATATTTCCACATATTTCCAGTCATGTTGTGAAAGAAGAATCAGAACAAAAGGGAAAAACCATGAGAAAGAAAAAAAAGAGAGAGAGAGAAAATAGTATGCTTCAATCTGCATTCAGACTCCATAGTTCTTTCTCTGGATGTAGATAGCATTTTCCGTCATGAGCCTTTCGGAATTGTCTTATATTATTGTATTGCTGAGAATAGCTAAGTCTATCAAAGTCAGTCATTGCACAATGTTGCTGTTAGTATGTACAGTGTTCTTCTGGGTCTTCTCACTTCTCTCAGCATCAGTTCATGTAAGTCTTTCCATGTTTTTCCGAAATCTGACTGCTCACTATTTCTTTATAGCACAATAGTATTCTGTTGCATTCATATACCACAACTTGTTCAGTCACTCTCCAATGAATGGGCATCCCCTCAATTTCCAATTCTTGGCCATCACAAAAAGAGCTGCTATAAATATTTTTGTAATGTGGGTCCTTTTCACATTTTTATGATTTCTCTGGGATACAGACCTAGTAGTGGTATTGCTGGAGGGACAGGGTGAAAGGAGACAATAATAGAGTAAATAATAAATAAATAATAGAATAAATGGGAGAGGGAAATAGGATGGAGAGAAATAGAGTTAGCAATAGTAATTGTGAAAAAAAATTTGAAGCAAGTTTCTTAGACAAAGGCCTCATTTCTCAAACATATAGAGAACTAAGTCAAATTTATTTTAAAAAAAAAGAGCCATTCCCCAATTGATAAATTATCAAAAGACATAAACAGTTTTCATATGAAGTAATCAAAGCTATCTATAGTCATACGAAAAAATGTTCTAACTCACAATTGATTGGAGAAATGCAAACTAAAACAATTCTGAGGTACTACCTCATATCTATTAGATTGGCAATTAGGACAGAAAAGTAAAATGACAAATGTTGGAGGGAATGTGGGGAAAATGAGACATTAATGCACTGCTGGTGGAGTTGTGAACTGATTTAACCATTCTGTAGAGCAATTTCAACTATGTACAAAGGGCTATAAAATCATGCATACCCTTTGACCTAGCAATACTAGGTCTGTATCTCAAAGGAGATAAAAAACAAAAAGGAACAGGACCTATGTGTACAAAAATACTTATGGTAGCTCTTTCCTGGTGGCAAAGAATTGGAAACTGAGGGAGTGCCCATTAAATGGGTAATGGCTGAACAAATTGTGGTATGTGATTATGATGAAAAATGAGGAGCAGGATGCTCTCAGAAAAACCTGGAAAGATTTACATGAGCTGATGCAAAGTGAAATATACTGTGCACGAAGCAATAGCAATATTGTAAGATGATCAGCTGTGAATGACTTAGCTATTCTCAGCAATACAATGATCCAAGACAACTCTGAAGGACTTGTGATAAAAAAATGCTATTCTTCCCCAGAGAAAGAACTGATGGTGTCTAAATACAGGTTTTTTTTTTTTACTTTCTTTATTTTTCTTGAGGGTTTTTTTTTTTTTGGTCTATGTTTTCTTTCACAACATGACTAATATGGAAATATGTTTTGCATGACTACACTTGTATAACCTATATCAAATTGCTTGCTTTCTCAATGAGGGGGGCGGGGAGGGAGGAAGGGAGAGAATTTGGAACTCAAAGCTTTAAAAACAAATGTTAAAAATTGTTTTTACATGAAACTGGGGGAAAATAAAATACTAAATAATTTTTAGAAAAAGAATAAATCTTTACCCAAAAAAAGGAACCTAGTAAACACTCAAAGCTAAGCTATTTACATCATGCAATTCCTCTTCAAATTTCTGTTAATGTGTACTTTTTAGAAGGAATCATGGATTGTTCAAGGTGGAAGATGCCTAGAAATTATCTAATCCAGGATTTCTTAAGGTGGGGTCCCCCAAGGGGTCTGTGGATAGTTGTCAATGTGTCTGGGAGACTAAATGGGGAAAAATTATTTTTTTCTTTATTTTCACCAATCTCAAACTAAAATTTACCATGTCCTTCAATTATTTAAAAACATTATTCTGAGAAGAGATTCAAAGGCTTCCCCAGACTATCAAAGGAGTCCGTGATGCAAAAAAGGATTAGAATCCTTGAACTAGTTCTCTGAGGTCACATAGTCACTGACATTGTCAGGGCTCAACTCTGAATCTGATTTTTGGGCAGGTGGCCTTTCCATTACACCATTCCATCTCTCCAGTTGTAATGTGTGTAGATGGAATGGCAAATCAAAAGACAAAATAATTTAATATGCTACTTTACATATATAGACATAGAATATTATCTAGCTATTACGAAAGGAATACGTGAACTCTTATGTCATGTATCATATAGTTTAGAAATGTTTTACTCTTGGAGGAGAAAAGCAAGTTAAGAGTGATAGTGGAGCAAAAAAAAAAGGCATCAACAAATTTAAAAATACATATAAAAGAAAGAAGTTCAGAAGGGGACAAAAAGAAGAACAGTGCTGGTACTAACATGTTTAATTTAATGTGTACTTTTAAAAAGTAGGCTGTGATAAAGATTCAGTTTCATTTTTAAAAAATGGCTATTGATTTGGGGACTTTATAACAACAGTGATGAATGGACTGTTGAGGGCACTTTACCGTGACCAATAAGAATGGTGCCACACCGACTAGGAGATTCTTTAGTACAAAGCACTGGGGGAAGTACTTGAAAGGACCATATTTGGACCTGCCCAAGACCCCAGAGAACTTTTCAGAATTGGGAATATGGACAAATATACTGAATGTATCCCAGTTTATTTGCTAACACATATTTAACTGGGGAAAGAGTATAACAGGTGTTACACCTCAGGAAACATGTGCCAAGTTGTCCTGGCCACTTCTGGGGAAAGATATGCTCACCTTTAAAGGACTTGTCCTTTAAACTCTTGGTCCCTTTCCTGTTACAGCTGAAGGGGGTGCAGGGGGAAATGAGGGGAGACTGCATCAAAGTTGCGTCAGATAAGAATGGCCACTAAGATGGAGTGGCCTACTCAAGGAACCTTAAACATGGATTGACTCCACTGTCTGTCTTCAACTTTCTAAGATATGTGGCAATTAACTCTCCCAGGAGAAGCTGGGAGACAGGGCTGCCCTTCTCTCATCAGCTTCAAGAAGGCTTCAAGCACATGGCAAAAACAAAAAACCACAAAAAAAAAAAAAAAAACAACCAACCCCATGTCCTGCCTGAGTGAGATTGAGACTATATCTCAGAGCCCTAGCTGCCTCTTCTGCTTTTGTTTCTTTGCCTGATTGGAGGTGATTAAGCAATGACCCAGAAATGGACCTTACCAGCCTTGGAGGTCATCTTGAAAGTTCAAGAGGTCTGGAGAGCCTTGGTCCTCAGTCACTACAGGAGGATGTCTTTCTATATCTGTCACCATGCTTCTTGGAGGAGAAGATAAACACCAGCTATAGGATAAGCCCAACCCCTGGACTGGCTTTTGAGAAGATATGTGCTTGGGGGGAATTGTATCGACAATGCAAAGATGAGGTGAAATATAAAATGCCCGTTCAGCAGCCCTGCAAGCTGCTTCATTTTTAGATGTTTAAGTATCATCCTTCCAGGCAATTATAATGGTAGTTATAGTATTGCCTCTGCTTGTTTAAGCTGTCCTGTTAATATGCGCTGGTGCGCTACACAAATAAAGTTTGAACTCTAACCTCCAGCCACCATGAGCTGAACTCGAGCTACCTTTACAGTCTCATCTTTCCCTACTCCCCTTCATATAACCTTTGCTCTAGTCAAAGTGCTCTTTCTAAAATACGCCTGTGTTCACACTGTTCCTTCTAAGTGGAATGCCATCCTCCACACTCCAAACATAAAATCCTATCCATCCTGCAATGTTCAGCTCAAATCCTTCTCTTCCATGAAGTTTTCCCTGATTACTCTTGGAAGAAGAGATCTTAATCCCCTTGGAACCTTTATGGCACATTATCGGTACCTTTTTGATGGTGCTTATCACATACTGCTATATTTTAGTTGACTCTGAATCATAGAATTTTGGAGTTGAAAGGGACTTAGAGATCATCTAGTTCAGGGGTAGGGAACCTGCAGCCTCGAGGCCACATGTGACCCTCTAGGTCCTTAAGTATGGCCCTTTGACTGAATCCAAACTTCACTGAACAAATGCCCTTAGAGTGCGGCCTTTTGACTGAATCCAAGTTTTACAGAACAAATTCTTTTATTAAGGGGATTTGCTCTGTGAAGATTGGATTCAGTCAAAGGGCCACACTTGAGGACCTAGAGGACCACATGTGGCCTAGAGGCTGAAGGTTCCCCTCCTCTGGCTAGTTAAACATCCTCATTTCGTAGATAAGGAAATTGAACCACAGAGAAAAACTTGCCCAAGTGGGAACAGGGCTACAACCTCGGTTTCCTAATTTCATGTCACTGAAGCGCACGTATGTGTGTGCCTATGTATATGTGTGTGTGGATATCCACACACACATACACATACATATGCAGTATATATAAGTAGTTCCTAGAGACCTCTCCCATCATCTGTCAATTTCTTGTCTTATGATAAATATCCTTTCCCACCCACTATCCACTATTTCTCCAAACTCTACTGGATTTTTCCCAAACCAAGTCCTTGCCACCCCTTCTGGCACTGAAGCAATTAAGAAGAGTAGTACTGGAACCAGCCTCATATTAATGGGGAAGAAAGTGATGAGACATTTGCTGGAGGACAATAGAGGCTACGATAGGGGAAGATACTCCCAATGACCTAGGAAACAAGTCAAGTAAGGACCCAGATTAAGGGAAACTAACTCAAGGGTCTGGCTAAGTCCGAAGCAGGAGGCTTTAACTGAGCAACCCAGTCTCATTTATCTTTGTATCACCCCCAGGGCCTTTAAGTCCTGAACATAGTAGGTGCTTAATAAATGCTTATTGAATTGAACTTGAAAACCAGATTTCAAGAACCAACCAGAGGAAATTCTATTTAAAAAAAAATTCTATTCTGAATCTGATTCTTACCCACAAAGAAAAACTAGTTGCTGGGGTAAATACGATGGAAAGAAGAAGTGAAAACTCCATCTTATAATTTGTAATAGAGAGGAAAACTGAAAATAGACTAACATATACCCTAGATACACTGATACCAACAAGGGGCAAATAATGAAGAGCCTGGCTTGGTCCTGTAAGAAAAGCATCAGAGGACGTAAAGCTTAGCATTAAGCAAAGGACAACAAAGCAAACTAAAAGACCTTTCTCCAGTTACAGATTACCGGGGCTGCACCCTAGCCCAGCTAGCTGTTAGTAAGATGGCCGAAAGAAGAAAAGCTTCTCCTATGCTCACAGACTATATTTTTTTTCAATCACTCACTTCTTGTGCTCATGAAACTAAGTGCAGACATCCAAGTAATATTCTCACAAGTGAATTTTCCAGAAATCCAAAGCATTTTTCCTACTCCAAAATGTTTCCTTCCTTTTTCTTCATTCATTCATTCATTCATTCAACAAGGTCTCATTAAGTGCCTACTCTGTGGCAGGTACTGAGCTAGGCCCCGGAAATGCAAAGACAAAAAAATGAAATAGTTTCTGACCTCAAGGAGATAAGTTCAGGTATTACAAGTACCCTACAAGTTGTGGTATACAATTGTCTTGTTATTCAGTAATATCTGACTGTTTGTGGCCCCATTTGGTGTTTTCTTGGCAAAGATACTGAAGGGGCTTGCTATTTTCTTCTCCAGATCATTTTATAGATGAGGAAAATGAGCCAAACAGGGTTAAGTGACTTGCCCAGGGTCACTAGTAAGTATCTGAGGCCAGATTTGAATTTAAGAAGATGAATCTTCCAGACTCCAAACTTGGTACTCTATCCATTGTGCCACCTAGCTGTCCATATGATTGTGATAGAATAGCATTGTGCCATAAGAAGTGATGAGTAGGATGGTTTCAGAAAAACCTGGGAAGACGTATATGAACTGATGTTCAGGTACATCATGTTAACCTACACACACATATGTACAGAAAGAAGTAGTAAAAATTGGATGACAGGGGGCCTTCCTGGTCCCTTCCATTCTCTCTCATGTATTTTCACCCTCATTTGAACAGTATTGAGGATAGGACCCCATCCAATAATGATAAAGAGGCAAGGGAAAATTCAATTCAATTTAGCAAACATTTATTAAAGGCTTACTATAATGCAGATACTGTGCTAGGACAAAAATGAAGCAATCACTGTCCTCAAGGAGGACATTCTCCTAGGAAAACTCAACATGTACCCAGATTAGCACATACAAAGCAATACAAAGCAACTTTGAGAAAAAGAGAGCACCAGGAATGGGGGAAGGAGAACCTGGGGTGCTGATCAGGAAAGGCTTCCTGCAAGAGCTCATACCTGACCTGTGTTTTGAAGGAAACCAAGATTATATGAGGAAGAAGTGAATTCCAGACATGAGACACACTCTATACAAAGGCCCGAAGGTAGTAAATAGAACATAGTATATAAGAAACAGCTGATATGCCAGTCTGCAGTAGACAATACATGAAAGAGAAGTAATATGATATAAGATCAGAAAAAGTAGATGGGAGTCAGATTGTGGAGGGCTTTAAATGCCAGGCTAAGAATGATGTCATCATTTATCCTAGGGACAATAGGGAACCAGTGAAGATTTTTCTTGTAGATGACTAATTTGGCCAAATTTGCATTTTAGAAATATAAATTTGTTAGAATGCACATACAACCAGAAGAAGACAACAAAGTCAAAGCTCCTACATCCAAAGCCTCTAAGAAAAATATGAATTGGTCCCAGGCCATGGAAGAGTTCAAAGAGGATTTTGAGAAACAAGTAAGAGAAGAGGAAAAACTGGGAAGAGAAATGAGAGTGATGCAAGAAAATCATGAAAAACAAGTCAACAGTTTGCTAAATGAGACCCCCAAAAAATACTGAAGAAAATAACATCTTAAAAAATAGCCTAACCTAAATGGCAAAAGAGGTCCAAAAAGCCAATGAGGAGAAGAATGCCTTTAAAAGCAAAATTGACCAGATGGAAAAGGAAGTCCAAAAGCTTATTGAAGAAAACACTTCTTTAAAAATTAGAATGGAGAATTTGGAACCTAGTGATTTTATGAGAAATCAAGACACTGTAAAACAAAAACAAAAGAATGAAAAAATAGAAAACAATGTGAAATATCTCATTGGAAAAACAACTGACCTGGAAAATAGATCCAGGACAGATAATTTTAAAATTATTGGGCTATCTGATGATCAAAAAAAGAGCCTAGACATTATTTTTCAAGAAATGGAAAATTGCTCTGATATTTTAGAACCAGAGGGCAAAATTGAAATTGAAAGAATCCATCAATCACCTCCTGAAAGAGATCCCCAAAGGAAAACTCCTAGGAATATTGTAGTCAAATTCTAGAGTTCCCAGGTCAAGGAGAAACTATTGCAAGCAGCCAGAAAGAAACAATTCAAGTACTGTGGAAACATAATCAGGATAACACAAGATTTAGCAGCTTCTACATTAAGGGACCAGAGGTCATGGAATATAATATTCCAGAGGGCAAAGGAGACAGTATTACAACCAAGAATCACCTACCTGGCAAAACTGAGTATAATCCTTCAGGGGAAAAAATGGATATTCAGTGAAATAGAGGACTTTCAAGCATTCTTGATAAAAAGATCACAGCTGAATAGAAAATTTGACTTTCAAATACTCAAATGATATGAAGAGGTAAACAGGAAAGAGAAATCATAAGGGACTTATTAAGGTTGAACTGTTTACATTCCTGCATGGAAAGATGATATTTGCAACTCATGAGACCTCTGTCAGTATTAGGGTAGTTGGAGGGAAAAAATTATATGTATGTATGTAGATAGATAGATAGATAGATAGATACAGGGCACAGGGTGAGTTGAAGATGAATGGGTGATATCTGGAGAATAAAATTAAGGGGTGAGAGAGGATTATACTGGGAGAAGAAGAAAGGGAGAGGTAGAATGGCATAAATTATCTCACATAAAAGAGGGAAGAAAAAGCTTTTACGGTGAAGGGGAAGTGCAGGAAGGTGAGAGGGAATGAGTGAATCTTACTCTCATTGGATTAGGCTTAAGGAGGGAATAACATACACACTCAATTGGGTATGGAAATCTATCTTACTCTACAGGAAAATGGGGGGGAAGGGGACAAGAGAGCAGGGGGATGATAGAGGGGAGAGCAGGTTGGGGGAGGGGGTAATCAGAAGCAAACACTTCTAAGGAGGGACAGGGTCAAAAGAAAGAATAGAATAAATGGGGAGTGGGATAGGATTAAGGGAAATATACTTAGTTTTTCACAATATGACTACTATGGAAGTGTTTTGCATGACTACACATATATAACCTGTGTTGAATTGCTTGCCTTTTCAATGAAGGTGGGTAGGGAGGGAGGAAAGGAGAAAATTTGGAACCGAAAGTTTTAAAAACAAATGTTAAAAAAAATTGTTTTCACATGCAACTGGGAAATAAGATATACAAGAAATGGGTTATAGAAATCTATCCTGCCCTATAGGAAAATTGAAGGGGAAGGGGATAAGAGAAGGGGGGGAGAGATAGAAGAGAGGGCAGATTAGGGGAAGGGGTATTCAGAATGCATGCCATCTTGGGGTGGGGGGGAGGGATGAGATGAAGAGAAAATTTGGAACTCAAAATCTTGTGGAAGTGAATGTTGAAAACTAAAAATAAATAAATTAATAATAATAAAAAATTAAAAATTAAAAAAAAGAAGTCTTGTCTTAAGTCTACAAAAAATTAAGGGGGTGACAAAGAGGATTGCACTGGGAGAAGAGGAAAAGGGAGAGATAGAATGGGGTAAATTATATCACTCAACCTGTGAGGGGGTCTTAATCAATTTCTCTTGATATTGAGAGAATGCCAGTGGAGTATATGGTCAGTCTACCGTATATAACAGTCTACCAGTTTCCCCTCACTCTCAACACATGACCAGCACATTTTTTTTTTCAATTATGCATTTCCCTGATGTCATCCCTTATACTCTGAGAGGTCTTCTTTGAAGTTTCTTGTATGTTATATGCCTCTCCGTTGTGCCTCTTCATGTGATATAATTTACCCCATTCTATCTCTCCCTTTTCCTCTTCTCCCAGTGCAATCCTCTTTGTCACCCCCTTAATTTTTTTATATCATCCCATTAAAGTCAACTTATACCCACACACTGTATGTATACTCCTTCTAACTGCCCTAATAAAGATATGATTCTAAAGAATTACAAGTATCATCTTCCCATGTAGGGATATAAACAATTTAACCTTATTGAATAACTTAAGTTTTTTCTTTCCCATTTACCTTTTTATGCTTCTCTTGAGTCTTGTATTTGAAAACTGAATTTTCTGTTTAGCTCTGGTCTTTTCATCAGGAATGTTTGAAAGTCCCCATTTCATTGAATGTCTATTTTTTCCACCTGAAAGAAGACGCTCAGTTTTGCTGGTAGGTGATTCTTGGTTGTAATCCAAGCTCCTTTCCCTTCCAGAATATCATTTTCTAAGCCCTTTTGGTCCTTTAATGTAGAAGCTGCTAAATCCTGTATAATCCTGACTGTGACTTCTCAATAATTGAATTGTTTCTTTCTGGATGCTTATAATATTTTCTTCTCGACCTGAGAGTTCTGGAATTTGGCTACAATGTTCCTGGGAGTTTTTCATTTTGGGATCTCTTTCAGGAGGTGATCAATGGATTCTTTCAATTACTATTTTACCCTCTGGTTCTAGGATATCAGGGAAGTTTCCCTTGATAATTTCGTGAAAGATGCTATTCAGGCTCTTTTTTTGATCATGGCTTTCAGGTAGTCCAATAATTCTTAAATTATCTCTCCTAGATCTATTTTCCAGATCAATTGTTTTTCCAATGAGGTATTTTACATTTTTTTCTATTTTTTCATTCTTTTGATTTTGTTTGATTGATTCTTGGTGTCTCCTAGAGTCATTAGCTTCCACTTGCCTAATTCTAATTTTTAAGGAATGATTTTCTTCATTTAGCTTTTGTACCTCCTTTTCTGTTTGGCCAATTCTACTTTTTAAGAGTTGTTTTCTTTTTCTAAGCTGTTGGCTCTTTTTTTCATGATTCTCTTGCATAATTCTCATTTTTTTCCCCCAATTTTTCTTCTACCTCTCTTATTTGATTTTTAAAATCCTTTTTGAGCTTTTCCAGGAGGACTTTTTGGGCCTGAGATCAATTCATATTTCTCTTTGAGGTTTTGTATGTAGGTGTTTTTGACCTTGTTATCCTCTTCTGAGATTGTGCTTTGATCTTCCCTGTTGCCATAATAGTTTTCTATGGTCAGGGCTTTTTTGTTTGTTTGGTTTTTGTTCATTTTCTAGCCTTTATTGTGACTTTCAAAATTGAGGTCTGCTCCTGGGGTACGAGGGGCCCTGTCGCAAGCTTGAGGAGGGGGTGGGGACTCCGGGTCTGGCAGTTTGCAGCTGAGCTAGGGTCACCCAGCCTAGTCTAGCCTGCTGTGCCAGGGTCTTCGAGCCTTCCAGGCCTCACCACTAGTCTGCTGTGTCAGGACTGGGGGCCTTACCGATGGCCTACTCTACTGCTGGCCTGCTGAGCCGAGATCTTGGGTCTTGGTTGCTTATCTGTTTGCTGATTACCAGGGGCTAGGGGTCTCCTGCTGGCTTGCCCAGACACTGCCTGCTCTGGGCTGCACTCCCCTTTTACCCAAGTGAGATGGACCTTTCCTGCAGTTCTTTTAAGTTATCTTAAACTGGAAAATTGTTTCACCCCATCCTCTTGTGAGTTCTGTGACTCCAGAATTCATTTTGAGGCATGAGTTAAAGTAATTTCAGGAGAAACTAGGGAAATCCCAGGCAACTTCTTGCCTTTTCTCTGCCATCTTGACTCCACCTCCTCTACTCTTCTTATGAGGATATGGATAAGAACTGTAAGGCAGGCAGGAAAGGAGGGAGGGAATAAGCATTTATTAAGTGTCTACTATGTGCCAGACACTATGCTAAATGCTTTACAAATATTTCATTTAATTCTAACAACAACCCTCTGAAGTAGATGCATTATCATCCCCATTTTACAGTGAGAAAACTGGGGAAGACAGAAGTTAAATGACTGTGTGACTCTGTGCATAGGTAAGTTCCAGTCTACTCTGATGAGATCGCAGTTTCATTCATTTGAGTACTTGAGTAAGGTAAGACAGAACTATTCAAAGGTAGATCCATGGTCATTTCTGGTGTCTGCAAATCTTTATGGGCTCTCCCAAGGAAGAGGGATTAATTAGATTTGTTCTGCTGGGCTCCAGAAGCAAGAACCAGTTACAAAGGGCAAATTTAGACTTAATGTCACACTTCTTAATAATAACCAGAGCTATCACAAAGTGGAATGGGCTGTCCTGGGGATTAATACGCTCCCCTCACCTGAAGTCTTCAAGCAAGGGGTGGCTAATCACTTGTCAGATATGTTTCAAAGAGGATCCTTGTTCAGGTATGCGCTGGTCTAGATGAGTGGTTTCCAAACTTTTAAAATCTTGCACCCCTTTTTGGAAAAAGCTTTTGAGCATGCACCCATATGTATATATGTATGTATGTATGTATGTATGTATGTATGTATGTATATGTGTGTATATGTATGTATGTATATATTTACCTATTTCTAAGTTATATACATGTATGCATTAGACAATTTATACAAAAATGGAAATTCAAAAAGGATGAGCTAAAGATTACATAATATTTGATCCTTAAGTGTACAGTCAGACACTGAGGTTTACTGAGTAGGGGAGTGATATAATCAGACCTGTGGTTTAGAAAAATAATTTTGACAGCTGTGTGAAGGATGGATGGAATGGAGTATGACATGAGGATGATCAATTAGGAGACTATTGCAATAGTCCAGGTGAAAGGGTAAGGCCTGAACTAGGGTAGTGCTAAGTGAGTAGAGAGATGGGAACAGATGGGAAAATTTGTGGAGAAAGAAATGACAAAGTTTAGCAACTCATTGGCTATATGGGGTGAAGGAGAGTAGAAGCAGAAGATGACACTGGTGCTGTGAACGTGGGTCACTGGAAAGATGGTGCTGACCTTGGAAAAAATAGGGAAATTCAGAGAGGGGGGTTGGTTTTGGGGGAAAGGTAATATAATTTGACCTTTGATCTATCACAACCTGTCTGTGCATGCTCATTCTGTATGATTCGCTCTATCCCACCCAAAAGAAAAAGGCAAGTGAAGGGATCTTACTCAGCAGCCACTGCCCCAGAATGCAAACCTGTTTTTCTAGGGTATCAGCCGTAGCCATGAGGTGATCTGAGGGGCTGTGGTTGGGTATCCTCCAATGATGGTATGGAATTTTCTCAGTGAAAATTGTGTAGTTGCTGCCCTAAGTGTCCAAGCGGCAGTTAGGTTTTAATAGCCCCAAGGGGCCCAACCCTACTCAGAACAGGAAAAGATGGTAACTTGCACATTGAAAGGAGGAAGAGGCTGGGAGATATGAGTAGATGTAGATGTGTTGGAAACAAGACTCACAATTAGCTACGGCAGAGAGTGGAATGCAGCCTACCTTTCCAACTTCTAATTTATTGATCATCACTTAGGGTCAGGACACAGCCCTCCTGTGGTGATGTCCCAGCCTCCTAGAGGGACCAACTCCCACCTTGAAGATGCCTCTGATATCCTTTCTGACTGAAATTTTGTGGTTTGTTCAGAATAATTAGCAATGTTGATTTGTTAATATTTTGACCGGGGTCTGATTCACTGTGTACTATATTTGTGAAAGGCTCCAACAGTAAGAACATAACCTATTACTCTAGGCCCTAGAAAAAGAGATTAGGTCAGAGTTCAGTACAAATTTCCAACTTGGGTTCATATTACATTATATTCTTTCCCCAAAACATTTTCCCTGGCCAAGTTCTATCCTCCATATCTACAGAGTACATTTCTATTACCAGGGATGAATTGCTTGGCCTATTGGGTTCCAGACACTCTCCCATCTGCTTTGGTGCCTGTTGGTGGGCCAACATAGTGTGTGTGTGGGTGGTGGTGGTAATTTTCCAACACAGGAAAACCAAAGGCAATACTGGCTGGATTCAGAAGGTAGAAGGAGATTATGGCCCATGGGCTAGCCCAAGTCACAGAAGATTGGCAGGTTGAACTCTCTCCTTCTTCTCAGGTAAGAGGTTGAGAAGAGTCATGGCATGCAATCAAAATCCAATTAAAAAATGTTATCTGAATATCTTCTAGGACCAGGGTATCTATATCAGTGGCCAAAGCTCACTTTGACTCATTTGGGATATTATATAGTCATGATTTGAGCAAGGGATTTTTACCGGGTAATGACGGCTAGAATAAAAGAGCACCCAGAGAAGAGCAACCATGGTGGTGAAGGGCTACAGGGCCATGCTATATAAGGATTAGTTAAAGGAGCAGGGAATGTTTATCATGGAGAAGAAAAGACTGGGGGTTGGTGTTCTCATACAGACAGAGACAAGATTCATTCTGCTTCATTCCCAAGGGCAGAACTAAGCGTATTCAGTGGAAATTACAAAGAGGAGAATTTAGGTTTGATTTCAGAAAAAAATTCCCAACAATTAGAACTTTCCAAAAGTAGAAGGGGTTGCCCCTTGAAGTCATGGGTTCCCCTTCTTTGGTGGTCTTCAGATAGAAGCTGGGTGGACTTCTTGTCAAGTATGCTATGGCAGGGAATCTTTCTGGGTATAAGTTGAACTAGATCAGAGGTTCTTAAGCTGGGAATAGACTTTGAGGGGGTTTATAAAATTGGATGGGAAATATACTTTTATTTTCACTAATCTGTAACTGAAATTTAGCATTTTCTTAAAATATAAATTTTTAAAAATTTCTCTGAGAAGGGAAAGCTTCACCAGACTTCACCAAAGGGTCCATAACATAAAGAATAGTAAGAACCCCTGGACTAGACAGACGTTGAGTTCCCTTCAGACTCTATAAATTCCATGATTCTGTCATGCCAAGTCTAGCACTTACTATATGCCCTCACTAGGTAATGGGGACAGAGACAACAAGGATAACAATAATCATAATAATTATAATAACTACTAACATAACTTTTATACAGTACTTTAAAATTTACAAAGCACTTTAAAAATATGATCACATTTGATTCTGATAATAACCCTGTGAAGTAGGTGCTATTACTACCATGCCCATTTTACAAATAAGGGGACTAAGGTACAAAAGTTAAATGACTTGCCCAAGGTCATACAACTAATATATGTTAGAGGCAGAATTTTAATTAGGTCTTCCTGATTCCAAGTCCCATGCTCCATCCACCATACCACATAGCTAGTTCAGTGTCTAGATTATGAGACAGGACACATATCTGTGAAAATACGTAATAGTATTGAATGACATACTAGGTTGGAGAGGACAGAGAATAAGTGCTATAGTCAAGAGAAGAAAGACTACCGAGGGCCAGAATAGAAGACGTGGGACTTAAGTTGGAACTCAAAGGATGCGTAGGATTTGGATAGGTGAAGAGGAAATATTTTAAGCAATGGGTCTGGGCTGGTGGAGAATGGTACAGTTGTGCTATGGACAAGTCAGAGTACTGGACAAAGCATAAACTCAAGGGTTCCCTCCTACTCTTTGGGGAGGGAGGGTGACTTGTGACCGTAGTTATATCTGTTTGACATTTGTTTGATGTATTCATTGTTTTGTTTGATGTTCAACAGAACCCTGACCATTCTCCAGGAAAGATATTCCAGGCTCTACAGAGTCAGCTCTAGATAGTGGAGAAAGAGGGAGAGAGCAGGGTAGAAAGGTTGCATCAAATAGTTCATGATTAAGAATTGTGATAATAGGTAATAGGGATCTGGAAAAGTTTTGGGGAGGGATGTAGTGGCAAAAAATACCTGTGGGAGAACTAGATCACCCTTCTTCTCTGTACCAGGTTAAAAGAAGATTTTCATAGGATTATAGGACATTAGAGCTAGAAAAGATTTTAATGATCATAGAATCATCGATTTATTGCTGGAGTAGACCTTAGAAACCATCTAGGTCAACCCCTTTATTTTACAGATAAGGAAATTGAGGCCCAAAGAGGTTATGTAGCCTGCCCAGGGTAATACAAGTAGTAAGTAGCAGAGTTAGGGAGGTTCTCCCAGGTTCTGACTACAAAATTGGAGCCCCTCTCAGTACTTCATGCTATCACACAAATCAGCACTATCATCCCCACTTAGCAACCCAGTTTCCCAGTCCCATTTCCCCAGGCCAACCAGATAGGAATTAGAACTCAGTCTTACATCTCACTGAAGGCTGAGACTGATGCTGTTGGGTTATCCAATGGCAAAGTCCAGAAGCTCATCAGCCATGTACAGACAGACCTTTCTGGAGAGATATTTACCCATTCTATCTGTACATAAAGCTCAGCCTAGTCTTTAGAAGTGACTCTACAGAAGTGATTTTCCAGTCTCCTGTCTAAAAGGACACCCACAAACTTGGTTTCTGCATAAAGGAAGGTCAGAAAGTCATCCAAAGCAGTACCTACCACTGGATCAGTCAATCCCAGGACTAGGGAAGAAGGTTTCACATATAGCCAGGGATAGTGGTTCATTAATATTCTGGGAAAGCTCCCAAAGGCGTCAGCTGTTAACAGCTAAATTCTCTTCACAGCTCTCACTGTTGCCTGGTCCCACTTTATGTGGCAGAGACAGAAGTGAAAATGTGGGCAGGAGGTGGAGCCCCAGCCTATTCCTAAGGGGGAGACTGATTAAAAGAACCATTTCAAATCATTATTAGCAAAATGAAGACTACTGTCTCCACCAGGAAGACAGGGGCAGGAACAGGGCAACCTATTGTTCCAAGCTCTGTTTCAACAGACCTCCAAATTTCCCCCCAACTCTCCATCCACCCAAGTACCATTCTTTGCCAAATAGTCAGCAATGAGTGAAACATACCAGAGGCCTAGGTCCAGTGACAGATTTCTAGTTCTGGCCCCCTCCCCAAAAGAAAAAGATACCCGCTTGGAGAGGGGGCCAGAAGGGTCCTCTTCCCCACCAGGAGGCAGAGCTTATCTTAAGTCCAAGAGATGGCTCTTTCCTCCCTGAAAAACATTCATTTTCTTTTATAATTGGAAATTCTCTAGCCTCATGGGGGAAAAACAATAGTCATACATGGCCGGTGATTTGGCAAAGAAGGGGCTTGACGCCAAGATGTTTCAGATCTTCCTCTCTTTGGAAATCCTGGGACAAAGATGGTACTAGAATGCAGGGGGTAAGGAAGCTGCCTATGTCTCCTAACAATGTCAGCAGTCACAGACTTCTCCTTTTTTTGGACAAATACTCTTAATCACATTCACATCTACCCTGAAGGGGGAGGGGTATGGATCAGGGTTACCTCCTTCTAGTTTAGAGCAACCACAGCAGCTCAAATAATATTTATCCCATCCAAAAGCATATATGTGTGTGTGTATATATATATATATGTATATGTATATGTATATGTATGTGTGCATATATGTGTATATGTAGGTATACTTACATATGTGTAAATATACACGTGTGTAATACATATATTAAGTATATATGTGTTTGTCCATGTTGTTGGGTTTTGTGTGTGTGTGTGTGTGTGTGTGTGTGTGTGTGTGTGTGTGTGTGTATCAAAGTGTATGGGCCGAAGAATAGGCAGGAAGGAGGTTTATCCTAGGCATTCTTATTCTCAAGGTAGGATGATGAACAACTAAGAACTGTCTGTTTGTTGTTAATGTGAGTCATATGAATTGTAGAGGTTCCAGAAGAAGAGGGAGGATGGGGAGGTCCAGCAGAGAGGAATATTCTTTGATGTCCTCTAGAAATGTGAAGAGAGTTTTCTTGATGGTTAAGGGGCTCAAGTATTTATCCATTCTGTGTGTGTGTTGGGATAAGTAAATTCATTCTGCCCCATGTTCAATATCTTGTTAGCCTGAGTGCTTTCAAAGGAGCTGAGAATCCTTTATATAAGAGCAAAATAAGATAGACTCTTAACCTTCCCAGGTTTCAATGAGTGAGGAATGAGTCAGAGTATTTTATGAGACATGCGAGAGATACGGGTGCTCCCAAACTTTACTGAATGGAGGTACAAGCTAAAGAAATTTTATCAGCAGTTCTCCAACACTTTGCCCCTCTCCCCTCCAAAAAAAAAGATGCCTCAGGAATCATAGAATACTGACGTATGATTTACAAGTTTTATGGGAGTTTCAGAGGATGGAGAGAGGACCTTTTGTTAGTGGAGATCAGTAAAGGCTTCATAAAGAAAGTTCTTGTGAGCTACTTGGATAGCTGTGAGCTGTCCTTTAGAGGACAGGTATGGTTTTTGAGAAATAACAGGATGAATAAAGTCACACAGGTAGGAAAGTGTTGGGGAAAGGCCCTTACTAGTAGACTCACTATTTGTCAAAAACTGCAGGGAAAACTGGAGAGCAGACTAGCAAAAATTAGACTTAGACAAAGAACTCATCCTATAACCCATAATAAGGACCAAATATAAATATAAAATGTTACTACACAGACAAATTAGAGGAGTAAAGAAGGAAACCTTTTACAACTATGCATAAGGGAAGAGATTATAACCAAACAAGGGGTAGAGAGAATCATAGGAGTTAAAATGGACAATTTTGATTACATGAAGTTAAAAAGATTTTGTATAAATAAAACCAATACAATTAAAATTAGAAGGGAAATAGTTAACCAGGAAAAAAACCTTTGAAGAATGGTTTGGGGTTTTGTTTTGTTTTTTGGATAAAAATTTCATTTCCAAGATTGATTACAAGATTGAATTGATTAAAATTTATAAGGACAAGAGCTATTCCCCAATAGATAAATGGTCAAATGATAGAAACAGGGAGTTCTCAATGGAGGAAATTCAACCCATCAACAATTATAGGAAAAAAAAATGCTCCAAATCCCTAATAATTAGAGAAATGCAAATAAAAGCAACTATTAAGTCCCATCTCATACTCATCAGATTGGCAAAGATGATAACAAAGAGAGATGAAAAATATTGACGGGGGCTGTGGGAAACCTGGGTAGAGTTACATCAACAGAGTAAAGTGAGCAAAAGCAAAAGAAACATTTATACAGCAAAAACAACATTGTAAAGGAAAATACCCTTCATTCAATGGTGAGTGGTTTATTTTCAATTTTGTTGATCTCTTCTTTGATATTTAAATTTTATATTTTGGTGTGTCTAATTGGGCTTTAAAGAAATGACTGGTTTTCTAAAATTTTTTTATATGCTTAACTCATTGATCTCTTCTTTCTCTCTTTTGTTGATGAAAATGTTGAGAGACATAAATTTTCCCTTAAGTACTACTTTGACTACATCCCAAAAATTTTGGTGTATTTCCTCACTGTTGTCATTATCTTTAACAAAATTTTTCTGTGACTTGTTCTTTGACCCACCAATTTTTTAGGGTTAAGTTATTTAGTCCCCAATTAAATTTTTATTGTTTCTTGAATGGCCCTTTATGAAATATAATTTTTATTCTAAGTAAAGGATGTGTTTAATAGTTATGCTTTTCTATGTTTATGAGGTTTTAAAGCCCTAATATATGATCAATTTTTGTAAATCTTCCATGCACACTGGAGAAATATGTATCTTCCTTTTTATTTACATTCAATGATCACCAGAAATCTTTCTAAAATTCTACTACTACTTTCTTTCTCCTTTAAATTTTTTTTTGTTAGATTTCTCTAGCTCTGAAGAAGATACATTGAGATCTCTTACTATTATAATTTTACTGTCTATTTTTTCCAGTAACTCTTTTGTAAAAAGAAAAACATCATTGTTTGTTTTTCTTTAAAGGGGTGTGTGTGGTGGGAGGGTTTGTTAAAGTAAAGCTTTTCCTTTAAGAATTTTGATGCTATGTCACTTGCTGAATACATATTAAAATGGATATTAATTCATTGTCTATGATGCTTTTAAGCTTAATGTATTTTCCTTGCTTAACTCTTTTTGTTTGTTTGTTTTTGTTTTTTGATGAGGCAATCAAGGTTAAGTGAAGTCACCTGAACAAGTGCTCAGGTCACACAGCTAGTAACTGTGAAGTGTCTGAGGCCACATTTGAACTCAGGTCCACCTTGCTTATCTCTTTTAATGAAGTCTAATTTAACTATTGCTTTGTCTGAGATCATGATAGCTACCCTTCCTTTTTTGAATTCAGCTGAAACATAAGAGATTTTGCTCCAGTCCCTTATTTTTAACTGTGTGATTTTTAATGTGTCAAATATGTTTCTTCCAAGCCATATATTATTGTATTTTACTTTTAGAAATTCATTCTGCTTTCCTCTTCCCTTTTATGGGTAAGCTTATCTCATTGCCATTTTTAATTATGACCATTAATTATGCATTTCCTCCATCCCATTCTTTTGTATTTTTCCTACTTTTTGCTACTTACCTCTCTTTATGAAGAAGAAGATGGTGAGAGAAAAAAGGACTGTGCTCATCATCAGTACTCTATGCTTCATGCAATCTGCTTCTGCTCCTTTATCTCTTTCTTCTCTTCTCTTGCCCAGATCCCAATCACAGGTTCTTGCTCCTTTTTTCATTTTAAATCCTTCTTCATAATCCACCCTCTAATGTCAGAGTTTGTTTTGTTTATGACTAATCCCTCCCTGAATCTACTCTTCTTTTTATTCCCTTCTCTTCTCTCTTGCTTCTCCTTCCTATTTACCAGTTGAGCTGAATGTATTTCTACACCAAACTATTTGTGTTTGTGTGTGTATACACATGTGTTCTACCATAGTCTGAGCAGTTCAGATAAAGTAAGGTTCATGTGATCTCCACTCGCCCCACTTTTTTATCCTTGTTTGTATAGTGCTCTGATTATGTGAGATAATAAGTTCCTTCATCCTTTCCCTTCCCTTTTTCTTACCTAGCGTTTTCTTTTCCCTCTCTCTTTCATTTCTTCTTTTAAGATTATCAAAACATTACAAAATTACTCACAGGCTCTCTACAACCCTCTCTACAACTCTAATGATATTAGAGTCTTGAGGGAATATATATCATCTCCCCTATCAGAATGTAAACACTCTGTCATTGTATAGTTCCTTCTGATTGCCCAATCATATTTACCTTTTTATTTTTCTCTTGACTTTTGTGTTTGTATTTCAAAGTTTCTACTCAACTCTGATCTTTTCATCAGGAATACTTGAAAGGTATCTGTTTCATAAAAGGTTCATTTTCCTCCCTGTGTAAGATCATCTTTAGTTTTTATGGGTATGTTATTCTTGGTTATAAGCCTATATCTTTTGTCTTTGTAGAACATCATGTTCCTAGCTCTCTACTTCCTTAAAGTAGTAGCTGCTAAATCTTGTGTGATCTTGACTATGTTCCTTGGTTCTGAAAATTCTGTCTGCTTGCAGTTTTTTTTGTCTTTGACTTGAAGGTTCTGGATTTTGGTTATGACATTCCTTGGAGTTTTCATTTTGCAGCTCTTTCAGGAGATGACTTGTGGATTCTTTCTATATTTACTTTGCTCTCTGTTTCTTATAGATCTGGGCAGTTGTTTTTTTTCAGAATTCTTGAAATATGATATACAGACAGGAGCCTGGATATTTTTGTTCCTGGTTTTTATGTAGTCAAGTGGCTCTTAAATGATTTCTCCTTGACATGTTTTCCAAGTCCATTTTTTAAAAAATGTGATAACTTACATTTTATTTTCTCCCCAGTATTTTGACTTTAATTTAATATTTCTCATTGTCTTAAGGAATCATTAACTTCTGTTTGATCCATTCTAATTTTCAAGGAATCTGTTATTTAGATAAGGTTTTGTACCCATTGTACTACACCATTAATTCTCCTTCTATGTATTTCTTCCAAAGATTTCATTCTGCCCTACTTCTTTCCTATAGTGCTCTCATTTCGTTTATCATACCGTTTTAAACTCTTGGTTTAACTCTTGGTTAATTTCTTCCAGGAATTCTAGTTAACCTGGTCATCTAGATGTATTTTTCTTTGAGGTTTTGCTTATAGATGTTTTCAAATTATTCTCTTCTCCTGGATTTGTGTCTAGATGACTCCAGCACCGTAATAGCTTCTTTTTGTTTGTTTGTTTAGTCATTCTTCTATCTCAACTTCCTAAATTGAGACTTTATGTTAAGGACAGGCTCTGCATGCTTTTGGAAGAATGTCAGGATCTTGTTTAATCCTGATTTGAATTCTCTGGTGTTCTGCTGCTGCTTTCTCTGATATTGAGTGTTATGTTATTTCAAGATTTTAGGGGTGGCTCGGGCCAGGGACCTGCAAACTTAGTGCCCTAAACACTCTGATTTCAGGTGAAGTCCATCTAGTATGAGCTCCTGACCCCAGTTTTGTTCTAGATGACACAATAACAGGCTTGTCCCTGATTAGAACTCCAGTAGATTGTCATTGGCCCCAGCCACTGTCATCTAATTGGAAAGCTCTAAAAGTTCAGAACAATATAGCTACAGGCTCCCCCTTGGTCTGATCTCTCTACCTCTGTCACTCAGCTGCAGATCTGTGGGCTAAATCTGCAGCCTTCTCCAGGGTTAGTGCCACACAGCTGCTGCTCACTTCTGTTCCTTCTCCTTGCCCAGTACATTGCCTGAGGCCAAGTTTGAGTTGAAGCACAGCTAGGTCCAAGATGCAACTTTGTTCCTAGACTTATATAAGTGCCCTCTTCAATCCATTCTGGATCCTCTGTCCAGTTCTAGAACTCTTAGAGCTACACAGCTCCTGGATGGCTTGTATTCCTGCTCCCTCTCTGGTGCATACAGACACTTTTCCTGCCTTGTTAGTGAGCTCTCTTTTTCTTGGTATACAGCTGTAGAGCCCAGTCTAGTTCCAATGCTGAAAAGCTCTTCAAGGGGCTTTCCTGGCTGGATCCCCTCCCTTGTGCCCACAGACCTCTGGTTGTCTCCCTATCCTGACTTGGGCTGGAAAAATGATGTATTCTAGTTTCTCCTTGGATTTACCCATTTAATACTATTCCATCTGGTATTCTTCCCAAATCTTTATTGGAGCATCTGTAGGTGAGAGCTGGATTATGATGCTACTTCACACTCCATAATCTTTGCCAATCTCCTCAAAAATTAAAAAAGAAAATGAAGTACTAAAGCATTCTGATCATTGTATTGACCAAACACAATTCCAGAAGACTCTTGATGAAGTACACTTCCCACCTCCCCAACACAAACATGATGAGCTTAAGGTTCAGAATGAGACATACATTTTCATACATGGCCAAAGTAGAAATTTGTTTTGCTTCACCAGGTATATCTGTTTATAAGGGTTTTGGGGGCAGAAATGGGAATAAGAGTGAGGCTAGTGATAGTGTTGCCAAAAGAAAAAAAAAAACAAAGAAAAGAAAAAGACAAAGAAAAGAAAAAAAGGAGTCTTTGAAGCATTTTTAAAAAAATACACAGAAGAGAACAGAAGGAAAATCATAAGGAAACAACAGGCAAGCAGGACAGCAATGAAAATTACATATTGACTTTATTATGTACTTAAAAGGAAAAGCAATAGTAATATATAATATTTATAGTATCAGGTACAATCAATCCTATGGCCCAAATTAGCCAAGATATTTAGTCAGGACATTTAAACTAAGGAGAATAGCAAACATTGTCAGTATTTTATTTTATTGTTTTAGTCATAATACTATTGTTCTAGGACAAGCAAGAGTTAGCAGAAAGGCACTCGTTGGTACAGTGAGATGGTGCAGATGCAGGGGCCCATTACTTTCATGTGTTTGAGCTCTGCTCAGAATCCTTCTCTCTGAGAAGGACGACCAGAAGGCAAGTCTTGTGTATGTTCCCTGGGGTATGTTTTGGGTACCTGTGACTGTGCTGCAAGTTTGCCAGAAAATCTCAACATAAAAGCTACTAATAGGGAATGGTTCATAATGATTTAATTTCCCAGGCTCAGCCTGCCGCATGCTCTAGCTGACATTTCTGAGATCACTCCCTTTCCCTCAGGGCAAACCTGTGACAGGTAAGGGAATCCCATGAAGGATTCCCTCCATCCAACTGAGTCCAAGGAGATTCAGTTCCTTTATTTGATACGGCATTGGGAACACTTAAGTATCAAGAATGAAGAGATTCCACATTTGGCATTGACTTGGAAACCAGATCTGCTGATGTTTTAGGCCTCATCTGATATTCACCTCTAGTCTCAACCCCAAGACTTCAGATTGCCTTGTAAGACAGTGGTCAGGGAGCAGCTAGGTGGCACAGTGGATAGAGCACCGGCCTTGGAGTCAGGAGGACCTGAGTTCAAATATGGCTTCAGACACTTACTATCCACTGCGCCACCTAGCTGCCCCACAAACAGAAGCATTTATTAACCCATTTCCACTCTTCCCCATCTCAAACAAGGCTCATTGACTCTTTGAGATTGATGTTCAATTATTCAAAGGCTCATGATCTCAGTTTATGTGGACTTAGTCCCTTACAATGTCTCTTTTTCCTTTCTGCTGCACAAACTATAGCCTATAAATTATGGAGCCAATAAGACAGGAAAATAGAAAATGCAGGACAGAGGAACTACAAATAGGGGTCAAAGAAATGGGGGTTGGTCCTGGAAAAGAGCTACCCAATCAGCCCTAACATGAAGGCAGACAGATCCTGCTATGAGGAATCAATATGTAAAGGCTTCCCATATCCCACAGTCAGCAGCCAAGTAGCCAAGATGTTAGACCCAGGAAAGGGTCTCAGAAAATCCCACCTCCCAGGAACACAGCTGAGAAGTCAACAAAAGATCATGATGTGATGGAATGATAAGCTAACAATGGGTTGACCATTCTTTCTTTCCCCTAATTAAGTCCACTTTGTCTCAAATCCATGGAAGCCTTTCAGCTCCCCCTCTGCTGTCGCCTGCCTGTCTTTCAACCCATACCACTGGCTTTCCCAACTCCTAATTGTGTTTCTGTGGCCTCAGCCCCCCCAAGGCCCTTCACTCAAATATGTGAAAAACCTGACTCTATTACAACACCCCAGCCTCAACGTTGCCTTCCTCTGCTTCAAGCTTGGCCTTTAACAAAACTCTTACCACCCCTAGTTCACCCTGCTTGACCCTTTGCTGGACATGCTAAGAAACCTCAGCTCTGGAATCAGAGGACTGAAGACTTCATGGAATAGCATAGTGAAAAAAAGTGGTAAATGATGAGCCAGAAAGCCTGGCTTCTAGTTCCACCTCTTCTATTTATTGTATGGCTTTCAAGCAAGCCACTTGACTTTTCTGGTCCCAAGTTTACTTATTTATAAAAGTAGAGTTTAAGTTAGATAATCCCTATGGTCCCTTTCCAGGGACCTCTAACGTTCTATGATTATTCTAGGAACACAAATTATTCCAGGGAAAGATTTCATGACCTCACAGCATTGGCCTGAGGTTTAGTGCCCCCTTACAGATAAATAGAAGCATTTACCAGCCCATGTCTACCTTTCCGCACTTCAGCTAAAGCTGTGCCAACAAGAGATTGACTTTAAATTGTTCAAAGGCTCATGACCCAGTTTATGAATCTACTTTGCCTCCTTTTTTTTTCTTCCTGCTGTACAAACTATAGCCTACAAATTCAGAATGGGGAAGGAAGAGAGGAGGACTGAAAATAAGAAGAAGGGAGGGTAAAAGGAGCTAGGTCAAAGAAACAAGGTAGGGCCAGGAAAAGGAACACCACCATGACTACTCAGTATGGAAAGGAAAAGCTTCTGCAGGTCAGGGGCCTGGTTCACTTCAGTAAGAAAGCAGAGGACTCCAGTGGGGAGGAGTCAACTCCGGAGGGCCTCCCCTGTCTCAGACACTAGGTTTCTTCGAAGCCTCACTTAGCCCCAGAATGGCAACACCCTCTCCCTCCCCTTGCCTGCCTCCCCCCCAACCTGGGCCAAGCCCCGTTCCTGAAGGGGCTCTGAACTTGAAGATCCTGCCTGTCTGGGCTGGCGGCAGAAAATCCGATAGTCACATACCTCAGGAAATGTGTCCCACAAGCCAGCCCCACAATAATGAAGAGAAATAATCCCCCAAAGATGCAGTTCCCTTCACTCCCAGAGAGAGCCAAATTACCTCAATGCTTTAAATGGTTGCTGGGGGTGGGGGGTGGGGACAGATTTCTCTCCTATTCAACAAGCTGCAGGCAAAGCCTGCAGAATGGGATATACAGCCAGATGTGAGGCCAGCTTTCTCGGGTGGGGGTGGGGGGAGCTGTGCAGAAGGAATCTATAACTTTGTTGTGGGGCATGATCCCAGACATGTTGCTCTGGAAGATGTGCGTCTTCATCGTTATCATCATTAAAAAGAGGTTCCAATAAAAGAGAAAAGGAACATCCCTGAAAGCCGTCAGTATGCATTCAGATTCTCTCCTGGGGCTGTACCAGGGAGGGGAGACAGGCCTAGCACTTATCCTTGAAGTCCCTAGGGCAGGGGAACTAAGTGGATTTGTTACATATGTAGTTTTTAGCTGTGCAGGGTCAGGTGGTACAAAATATAAATATGGGTAGGCTATTTTTTTCTGGAGAAAAAGTACAGAAAAGTACAGCAGAGGGCCATAGTCTTCTTAGGACCCTAGAAATGGGGATATATACTGTTGTCTGGAAAGGTAAAAAATCCTCACTTTCACTCAGTTGTTTTCAATCTTGTCTGACTCTTTGTGACCCCATTTGGAGTTTTCTTGGCAAAGATACTGGAGTAGTTTGCCATTTCCTTCCCCAGCTCATTTGACAGCTGAGGAAACTGAGGCAAACAGGGTTAAGTGACTTGTCCAGGGTCCCATAGCTAGTTAAATGTCTGAAGCCAGATTTGAACTCATGAAGATGAGTCTTCCTGACTCCAGGCCCAGCACTCTATCCACTATGCCACTTAAGCTGCCTTAATCAGCCTCATGGCCATAGTTATTAAGACATAATAAAGGTAGCCGAAGAGTTAATGATGCCCAAGTTATTGAAGGGAGAGGAAAGAGGGTGGAGGAATCCATCCCAGCTTGGCTGTGGAATTAGACTTAATTTGAAAAGGGGGGTTGGGAGTAAGGAAGAGAACACAGGCCAGAGCTCTGTAGTTGGCCTTAACAGAAGCAGGGATTCTGTGTGGCCCCAGCAGAGGAGGTAATGCTTGCTTGAGATGCCCAGTCTCTAAGCAGAGAGCTAGCCTGAAAGTCCACAGAAAGGCCAAGCAAAGACCCCAAGGCTACAGTGTCCCCAGAGGACACTGAAGTTGAGGTAGACCTGCTTTTTCTCCAGGCCAAACGACACGTAGCTGAAATGACAGTCCTGACGTGTGGGAAGCAGTTCCAGAAAGCTCCCAGGAATTAATGGAGATATACAATGGTCAAGAAACAGAGTGAGGAAGGAGAAAGAGGAGAGGGAAAATTAGAAAAAGAAGGGAACATTAAGTTCAACCTCCTCACTTGATGGAGAAAAAAAAGATAAAAATGTGTGAGGTTCCAGAATTTATAGGAAGGGACCTTAGAGATCATCAAATCCAGGGGTTCTTAACTCTTTTCTATGTCCTGGACCCCTCCGGCAATCTGGTGAAGCCTATGAGTCTATGTTTAATGGTATAAAATAAAATTCATATGATTACAAAGGCAACCAATTATATCAAAATAGTTATCAAAATATATGAAAAAAAAAAGTTCACAGATCCCAGGTTAAGAAGCCTTGATGTAGTCTAATCCCCTTAATTTTGCAGATGAGAAAACTAAAGCCTGAGTGACTTTCCTGAGCTCGCAAAATTACCAAGCAGCATAGTAGGGATAAGAATCCTGGTCCTCTGAATCTAAATCCTGTCTTTCTTTGGAAAGAACAGAGTGCCACCAACACTTGGCAACCTTTCTTTCCACCACCATCCTCCAACCTCAGACTGCTCCTTCTTTTAGCTAGAGGACCTTAGAATGAAAAAAATAAATAAACGAAGAGGAGATGGCCAGGGGGATGGCTCAGAGAGAGGGCAGGGCCCAGAGTCAGGAGGACTCATCCTTACGAGTTCAAATCCAGCAGTCACTAAAGCTTGTTTGCCTCAGCTTCCTCATCTGTCAAATGAGCTGGAGAAGGAAACAGCAAACCACTCAGTATCTTTGCCAAGAAAACCCCAAATGGAGTCACAAAGAGTCAGGCACAACTAAACAACAGACAATGACAACAGCAGCAACCACAACAATGGGTCAGAAGATAGTGACAGAAGCTCTGGGTGCTCCTAATAGATTGAAATGCCAAACAGGGCTCTGGAATGAGACGTGTATCACTATCAGACCTGGAGGTCCTCCGCTAGTGGCTAAGCCAAAGATACTCACAAAAGTAAGGGGCCAGAGATACTAGGTTCTCCTCTCCTTCGCCTCTCACCCTATTCTCTCAGGACAAAAACAACTGTTTTTCATTAGCAAAATGACTAGAAGAGAATGAATTCAGCCTCTCCCAGATCCAGGCCACAAGTGGCCCAGAGCTACTAACTCCAATGCCAAACAAGTCCAAAATAAGGCAGAGGGACCAATAGGCCCACAGGAAAACAATTCTATAAACCAGATTGAGGACCCTTGATCCACAAACGTTCATCACAATCACCACTCCCAAATCACCATCTGGAATTTGGGCAGAGTCCTAAAGAAAATATTAAAACTGAGGGAGGGAGGGAAGAATGGGGGGAAAAAAAAACATTCCAACAACTTTCTAATCAATCCCTTCCAGGGGCAGGTAGGTGGCACAGTGAATAGAGCTCTGGCCTTGGAGTCAGGAAGACCTGAGTTCAAACCCGGCTTCAGACACATAACACTCACTAGCTGTGCGACCCTGGGCACAGGGTCACTTAACCCCCATTGCCCCATAAAAAAAAAAAGATATAAATAATCAATCCCTTCCTACTCCAATACACTTTAAATTTGTGAGCCTCATCTATAAAATGGGGGTAATTACTCCTGACCTGCCTAACAGGGATGTTGAGTACCAAATGAAACAAGAGAGAAATACTTTGAAACTATAAAGCACTATACAAATTTATGGTGATATGCTAACAAATAATAAGGAAGGGAAGATAGAAAGGGAGGGAAATGACAGCCTTAGAGGGATTCTGAAAACAGACAGGCAGGAAAGAAAGACTATTCCATGTGATTGGCTGCATCTGCGGAGACATACCCTGGAGGAAAGGGTGGAAATCTGTTGTGCAAAGAATATGGAGCCAAGTTAAGAGAACCTTCACTCTCATCTTTCTACACACACACACACACACACACACACACACACACACACATTCTCTCTACACCCCTTGGAAAACGTTGCCAACAAAACCACAGCAAAAACAACATCTTCCAGCTCGCAAAGAGCTTGGTGATAGGGAGACTGAAATGGGTCTGGTTGGAAGTTTCCAGGCTGATGAACTGCCTACTCCCTTGCCCTGGCTAGGGCAGAGTCTCTGCCCAAATGAAGGGAATCTCTCTCTGCCCCAGCAGGGAAAGGAAAACCTGGCTTTAGGAGAATAGGGACAAGCATGTCCAAGCACCAGAGGGACCTGGGAGATAGGCACTTGGGTGCCTTATAGGCCTGCTCTGCAAGCAGCAGAGCCAGAGAGAGACAGCAGCCAGTGACAGAGACAGTAGCCAGAGGACATGGAATGGAGGCACATAAGAATGAGCAACTGCTTTGAAAGCCTGGAACTGTCAGCAGCAAAGGGAGGTAGAGGGTGTGGGGGGAGAGACAGACCAGACCTCCCCAGGCTGGAAGGTAGGGCTATGACCTCTCTCAGGAAGCTCTCTGAGAAACTAAACTCCCCTCTTTCAAAACTGGGTCGTGTCTCAACTAGCCAACCCTAGGGCATCAAGGAGGGGGAGGAAGGAGCTGTTAGTATAGCCTTCTGAAACAGCAGGCAGACTCTAGAGGCCAGGGCTCCCCACAGCCTCCTCTCTACTCTCACCAAAAAAGCCGGACATAAGCAATTCTGATCCTGCCTGCCCTGGGCTCTGGGGGTTGGGGCCCCGGGGCAGCCTGGCTATAGGCAGGGACACAAGACTCAATGACTCAAGAAAGATGAGGCCCACATCAGATTCTGCTTTTTCTTTTTTTTTTTAAGCTCCTGCTTTTTCTAGGGTGCACCTAACTACCTTAGCCTGTACTGATAGTTCTGAATACCTCCAATACTAGCTGTCTTGTACATTTGGTATCCCTCCTAGCCTGCCTTCAATTATTAGTTACCTTTTCACGTGTACATATCTCATCCCAACTAGACTGTGAGTTCTTTGAGGTGGGGGACCTCATGTACTTTACCGAGACTGGACACACAATGAATACTCAAGAAAGATTCGTTACTTGGCTGGAGGATCAGCCTTGTTCTCCGTGAAGCACCCTTCCTGAATCCATCAGAGAAATCTCTGGAGTCATGGCATACTAGACCAAGGAGAAGAGATAGTGCAGAAGAGAGCTGCACCATCTTTCATGAGCTGCTGGAAAGTCATATATATCCTATACTGTGCACCTCCCCTTATCCCACACTTCAGTCATCACTGAGACGTGGACTGTCTTGTAGCAGCTGTGCTGTTGTGGGATATTAAAAGATAGAAACAGCTGGGCAGCAAGAGCCAAGAACTCATATGCAGCTGCTCAGAGAGGAATTAAAAAAAAATAAATTGATGCCTCCAAGTGCCTGATGAAGATGTTGGGAAGGTGGCCTGGGTCTGAGAGAGTAGACGGGTCCTCTTGGAGCCACTTCTCTTGGCTACACATGCTTGGCAACAACATGGTGTTGAGAACAGAACTAGCAAAGGCAAAGTGTGTATGGGGGTGGGGTGTGAGAGGGAAGGAAAATGGCAGGTATGGGAGGCTGAGGGTTACCAAGTATACTTACTTCTCACAGTAAGCAGGCCCTACATCATAGCTCCTAAATGAGAGTTTGGGTGGTTCCAGATGTGTGCTCAAGTGTAAGAAAGTAATGTCTTGGCATTGGCTAGGGAGCAATCTCTGGGTCTGCATTAGATTGTTTCCAAATGGCAGGGTCCTTTAGAGGTCATTCTGTCTATTCCCCTGTTTCCATACTAACCAAATAGGGGTGGGGTACGTGCTCCTTTTGTTTTAAGTGAACCATAGGCCAAGAGGTTTCATTAGTTCACTTTGATCATTCCATTGTGGGGTTTAACAAGTGGCTGGTCAACTTATTCCTTTGGCATTGGGGTGGAGATGGGCAACAGCTGGTCACTATCTTCTATCTCATGTCCCAGCCAAAAATCTGGTGTACAGATGAGGGCCTGTGACAGAGAGAGAGAGAGAGAGAGAGAGAGAGAGAGTGCAAAAAGGGGAAGAGAGAGGGCAATAGATGGGAAGAAAAGAGATAAAGAACCACATAATTATCAAATCACAGCACAGCAGCAATGAAAGGAACTTTAGGAATCAAGAAATCTTACCTCATTTTATAGATAATGGGGCCTAGGCCCAGGAAAGAAAAGGGATCTGCCCAAGGTCACACAGCTAGTTAGGGGACACTAGAAACAGGTTTCCTGACTTCTAATCCCTCACTAGTACACATTCCTTAGAAAACATGCTAGTCATAATGGAACATCACTGTGATGACTGACATATTTATCAGGCCCTGGGGTCATCTTCCCATGTGGATTCTTCTTATATGTGGGGCAGCTAGTGGATAGAGCACTAGGCCTGGAGTCAGAAAGACCTGAATTCAAATCCAGCCTCAGACACTTAGCAATTGTGTGACCCTGGACAAGTCAATAACCTCTGTTTGCCTCAGTTTCCTCAACTGGAAAATGAGGATTATAATAGTACAGAGGGTTGTTGTGAGGATCAAATGAGATAATATTTGTAAAAAAACCCTTAGCACAGTGCCTGACACATAGAAGGTGTTATGTAAATGCTTATGCGCTTCCCCTTTATGCAGAGCTTTGGACAGAGCTTTTGAGAACTACAGGAGATGGGGAATATGTAGATTGATTAAAACAGAGAGGGAAGGAGAAGGAGAAAAGAATAAATAGGATATGGTTTTTTAAAAAAAAGAGGGAAGTTTAAGGAGGGAAAGGGGGAAAGGGAGAAGAGACAAGAGAAGAGGAGGGAGAAGTCTCCTTTTGATCAACATCGGTGGTGTAAGAACACTGACACATGCATTCTTTCTCATTAGGGCCAGGGCCCAGGGAAGTTCATGGTTCCCATCAGGAGCAGGACGCAATACAAAACAAAGTGGGGTCAGACAGGAAGGGAGAAACTCAGGAGGGCTCTAAATAAGTTAGTGCAAATGAATGTTCCATAGGACAGTCCTGCTGTGAAGGAGGCTCACTTGCTCCCTCAGAGAGGAGGGATTACAAGAGTGAATTATTTCCCTTCCCAAAGGAGCTGCTCCCACTGTTTGCGAATTTGTGTCCCAGTAGAGCCTAGAACACCAGGACTAGTATCTCCAGGCTTAAGGACCTGGAGGTTATAAGGCACCATCTGCTGATTTACTGGGTTAGGGGTTTCATTAACCCCCCTCCCCAATAAAGGGGAAAGGGTGTATGTGATATATGTCCCTGTGAGCCATAAGGAGCCACATACAAACTGTTCCCTAAAGACCCCATCAAGCTATGTCAACTTGCAAAGTGACAGAAAGGATTTATATAAATTTATATAAAGAAGCATTTACAGAGGGCTTACTATGTGCTGGGCACTGTGCTAAGAGGTTTACAAATATCTCATTTGATGTGTATTCTCACTTGGAAGAGGGGAGAGAGGTTAAAGTGGTAACCTGAAGCCTGAGCCCCTCCACTGTTCAGTTTGAGTCTGGGGTGTGAAATGGACACAGCCCCTTAGGATGGGAGAGGAAGAGACCGCCAGCAAGCTGGGGTGGAGTTCTCTGTGAGCAGAAGGGGCTGAACACTCACTCCCTAACCAATCCTGGGCTATCTGCTGATATAGGAATGAGGCTCAGCTCTGGGTTTCCTGGGGAAGGGGCCATTGTTTGGGGACTGAAGTTACCACTAACCCCAAAGCCAACAAATAGAAAAGGGAAAAGAAAAACAGGGTTTTTTTTCAAGCATCAATAATTATCTAAATTTGAAATCCATTTTTTTCTCCCAACTCTACAGAGCACACACTGTACAGGACCCCTCATTAAGTATTAATTATTGGCCAAGTTTGAAGTCTTCAGAATTGTTTGGAAGTTATTTGAGCTGAGAAGAAAAACATAACTCTGTTGTTGTTTCTTCTAAATGGAAAAAGGATATTTTTTGTGGGTGTTCTTTCAGTTCACAAACAGCTGAAAGGGATTTTCCTCAATCTTTCCAAAATCATTTGCCAGGACAAAATATGGAAATGGGGGGGGGGCAATAAAGAAATCTTTAAACTTTGAACTTTTCAAAAAGTTACAGGCAGCTTAAAGCAGAGGCATTTGATGGAAATGACCAGGAACTTCATACAGCCTGATTTGTCACTGCCCATCCCCATTGATCTCTTGCCAATTCTGATCATTTTACTTTCCTGTCAATCTCACAACTCCCCCCACTGTGTTCCCAAGATCACCCTTCCAAGCTGTAAGTCATCTAGGGATCAACCTTCAGAACTACAACAGACCTTAGAGATCTATTCCAATTCCCACATTTTGTAAACGAGGAAACAAATTCACAGAGGGTAAGTGACTTCTCCAAGGTCACACAGTCAGTCAATGGCAGGTCCAGGAATAGAACCTGTCTCCTAATTCTCAGTCCAGTGTTTTTCATCATTGACAGTTGTCCCCATTCCCAGCAGCGTAATGGTGGCACGGAGGAGCCCCTCAGGACTCTTTTGGAAGCCAGAAAAAATACCTAGTAGTGGACGGGTTTCTGCCTTGTCTATCACCAGGGATTGGGGTGGGATGGGACTCGTGTGTGTATGATGTGGTTGGGAACAGCACACAGATGGAGATAGTGCCTTCTCCTTCATCTAGAATGAATACCCTAGGATGTCAGTAGACTAACTGCCCACATACTTGTTACCTTCTTGAACTCCTAAAGATTTGAGGGAGCTGATATCCCTAGAAGCAGCAAGACAGGAGGGGGTGCTGGTGAAATGCAAAATGATGCTGTTAAGGGGTGGGTTTGACAGCTTTGAACAACAGGTGAGGTGGACGTGGCCACAACAGGACCACAGGTCCTAGGCCTGCTAGAAACCACGTTGAAATACCCACTGCCACCCAAATATCCTAATGACTTGTCCTCAGTCAGGAAGTCCTACAGCCTAAAGCCCTAGCCTGCTTATTGGGGGAGGAATAAGTCAGGGGAAATGAGCCTGGGTGAAGACTGAACTCACACTTAGCTGTTTAGATTGTTCTGAAAGATCTGTAAGATTTAGACATTTAGGGTCATTGTTCAGCACTGGTGACTTAAGGAAGAAACAACAGGAGATGGCAAGAAGCCAGATTGAGATTTGAGCCCACTGGCTTGGGCAGAAGCAGAAGACTGGGCAAGGTGACCTCTGGAGAACTCGTAAGCCTATGAATTTCACTAGGGTGTGCAGGAGGAGAGAAAGGCAATGGAGAGAGAGAGAGAGAGTCAGATGCTTGTTCCCAGCCACACATTAGCTACTTCCATGAACTCTGAGAAAGCCGCCGAGCCCGTCTAGGCCTCAGTTTCTCCATCTGTAAAACGGCGATAATATAGCCCTTGCCAGTCTGTAAAGCCCTTTGAGAGGCTCAGATGAAAGGCCCCTCCAGCAGGGTGAGATGCTGCTATTACAACTAATAACAGAATCAACACGCTCATAAGTTGCAGCCTGGCTCTGACTCATCATGTTGATGATTCTGGTTCTCGGGCAGGGGCCAAGTGAGGATGTTGGGGAAAGAAGCAGGAATCTGCGCCAATGCCCTTGTCTGCCCTATAGCTGCAGTGGGATGTGACCACTATACGCACCCAGGTTTCCATGGGCTTTCCTACTCCCCACCCCCACTCTGCCAGTTGAGTCCCTTTATGGCCTAAAAGTTTATTTTGCTGCTGATCTGCTACTAACCCCCAAATCGATGATTCTGTAATCCTCGAGAACCCCCAAATCCATCTCCTCCCACTCTTCTCATGGCAAAGCTTCTGACTCTAGCTTTTCATGTGACAGCCCTCACTCTGGAAAACAAATTAAGCCAATCAAGCCTATTTGGAAACATGAAGGGATCCAGTCTGAAGGACAAGACCAAGGAGTGGGGGATGGGGGTTATTCCATCTCTCTCACCTCTTTCCCCTTCTACTAATACTGGTGCAGGGATAGCAGCACAACTGGAGCAGGCAGGAGCAAAACGAGACTCCCACCATGGCCTCCACATCTGGCCAGATGCTATAAGCTCCTCCTTCCTCCTGGGAGCTTCTAGTGGGAGGCTGGCCAGAAATACAGACTTCATAAATAAGCAGGCCCAGTAAAGGACAGAGCCAGGGTGTTATTTATTACCAGGTTGGTTTCTACATTGTACTTGGCCACACTGATCCCCTAGAGAGGGTGTCAAAGAATAGCTGATGTGAAACCCCTAACCACAGCTCCCTAGAAACTTCGAAGCAGCTCAGTCGAAGGAAACCTGTAGCAGCTTCTGTTCTGACCTTCGGAACCACCCAAAGGCTTGGCAAAGCTCACCCCACCCACATTCTTGAAGTACAACCCACGGAGAGGGAAGGCTGTGGCCCAGAGCTCCACTCAAGTAGTCTTGCCCACCCATAGTCTACTCCAGGTGGATCCAGCAAATGCTTTCTTCTTAAAAGCACCACCACATTTGACTGGACTAGCTGACCACTGGAGTCCCTTCCCACTCTAAGTCTGTGACCCTATGGGCCTTCTCGTTACCCAAGTTTGAAGACCTGGTGCCTGTTTTGATCCCTCCTTCTTTCTCATGCCTCACATCCAGTCATAGGCTACGATCTAGTACATGCCAAAGATAGATAAGCAGCCCTGAAAAGGGCTTGGCAAAGTCCTCACACACACACAGAGGTGCCAGTACTACAGGTATTAACTTCCCCGCAAGACAAATGATTTTCTCTGAGCCATACCTGCAGCTGGTAGGTATCAAAGGACACACTTGAACCAAGTTTTTCCTGATTATAAGTCTGATGCTCAGAACTATTCAATTGTTCTTTTGTCTACCAAGGAGAATGATCTTTAGACTGGAAAGTATTGGGAAAAGGTGGTTAATAAATGTGTGTTGAATTGAATCAAAATGATTTAACATTCACAAGCAATGGGAATACAGAGACAAAGAGAAAAAACAGCTCCTAGGTCGAAGGAACATAACAACAACAAGGTTTAGTAATCTTAATTCTGGATTTTCTCTTCCTTTCTCCATCATGGCCCTATATCATCAGCTCATTTCTGGTTTATTACAATAGTCTCCTTGCCCGTCCTCTCTCCCTCCTTTGATCCATCCTTCTCACTTTTGTCAGAGTAATTTTTCTTCTGCCCAAACTTGATTTTATCAGTTCCCTACTCAAAAGCATTAAAGGATCCATACTATCCATTGATACAGTCCAACTACCTTAGCCTCACATTTCAGGCCCTCCCCAATATGGCACCAACCTACCCTTGCCACACATACTCATCCCATATAGCAATCAAATTGGACTAGACACTATTCCACAAATGTGGCCAATGCTTTCCCACCTCCACAACTTTGCTATTCTGTTCCCCATGCCTGGGATGCCCTCTCTCTCTGTCTCTATCATTTGAATTTTGAATTATATTTAAGGCCTCCTTCAATGTGAATTAAACCTAGGGCAGCTAGGTGGCACAGTGCCAGGCCTGGAGTCAAGAGGACCTAAGTTCAAATCTGGCCTCAGATATTTACTAGCTATGTAACCCTCGGCAAGTCACTTGACCCTGCTTGCCTCAGTTTCCTCATCTGTAAAATGAGCTTGAGAAGGAAATGGCAAACAACTCCAATATCTTTGTCAAGAAAACCCCCACTAGGGTCACAACTCAACGACAACAACAACAACAACAAAAAGAGCCTTAAGGATCATCTTTGCACCTTTGTCCCATTGATGTTCATGACTTACCAATTGTTATCCAATAAAAAAAAAAAAAACAAAAAACTTCCCTCCCTTTCAGGTCCTGACATAGATAGGCCATTCCTCTTACCAACAATGAACTCCAAACTTCAAGAGAGCTACAGGACTACTACTAATTTCCATACCTGAGTCTCTCAAATGAGACAGGAAGAGAGCTATGATAGCACTGACATTTCCTGAGGGGGAGATCAATAAAATTACCTATAGGAGACAAGGATACAATGCCTTGAAGAGACTATAGAAGGATAATGGAAGAGGTGTCAGCAGAGGTCCCTGGAACAAGAGGGTCTCAAGAAGCTTGGCTATAGTTCATGGGTTCAAAGAAAGCCTCATTTAAAATTTTAAGCCTAGGTATTCTGTTTTCTCTCTCTCTCTCTCTCTCTCTCTCTTTCCCCATCCCTCTCCTTTCTCTCTCTCTCTCTCTCTCTCTCTCTCTCTCTCCTCTCTCTTTCTCTTCTCTTTCTTTCTCTATTCAATCAGTCAATATTCATTGAGTCCCACCCAACACCATGGTTCCCCATCTTGAAATCCAGTTCAAGAGAAAAGACTTAAATACATGGGGCAGTTAGAGAAAAATATGGCACAGAATACGATCGGGGGCTAGGCTGCATAGCACTGCATATATGTGTTCTTGGAATTCACTTCAGTCTGACCTGGAACAGAAAACCTTCAGAAAGGAGGTAGGACTTTGATATAGGTCTTAAAAGATGAGTAGGATTTGGATAAACAGAGAAACCAGAGAAGGGCATCCCTATTGAAAGAAATAGTATGAGCAAATGTCTGGAAGTAGGAATGATCATGGCTTATGCTGCAAACAGGCCCCTAAGGATGGCTTCCAGACAAAGACTGGGAGAAATCAAAGGTCAACACCAAACGTCTGGGAATCCCTGGTGGAGCCTGGGGAGAACTACAGCCTCAGGTGACTTACTGGAGTGAGCTATGATTGACAGCCTCGTCAGGATGGCTAGGAAGCAGCCTGGTGCAGTACAGATGGGAGGAGGAGGGGCCGGCTCACTGCTTTCCTAATCACCCTTTGGAGGGACAGAGCTAGTACCACCTCTTCCAGGCACTAAGTGCATCTTCACAGAAGTTGCTTCCCTTACCCTTGCATAAAAACTCATGAAAAAGAGGAGTGCAGGTATGATAGTCCTTTATTTCTCAGAGGGAAACTGAGGTTCATAGGTGCTCAGTTATAACTTACCTGAGGTCACAGATTGAGTCATCAACTGTCAGGACTGAAATTCTAGAATCTTGGGGTTGGAAAAGTCCTTCCTAGGTCACCTCCAGATGGATCTCATTCAATTCAGCAAACAATGATTAAGCACCTCTTATGTGCCTGGCACTATCTAGGTGCTAGAAAATCAAAGACCAAAATGAAACAATCCTTGCCCTCAAGGAGCTTACACTCTACTGAATTTATGTGTGCAGATATAACTTTGTCCAGGTCTCCATCACATCTAATCTAAATTCCCCTAATGAAGTTTCGATCTGTATTCCTTTCTGCCTCGAGTAAAATCAGCTTTGTCTTGCTCTATTAAAAACAACAATAACAACAACTTTTTGACCTGAAGACCATTATTCGATTCTCCTTCTGTTTCCCATTCTCTGAACTCAATTGTTTTAGTCATTTGAACTTTTGTTCACAGGCTCAATTCTCCTCTGGTCATTTCCAAGGCCTCCCATTGGGCTTTTTTCCATATCTTCCTGAGCTGATGCAGAACAGAACTGGACACAAAACTCTTCTCCATATTCTCTCAGACTTGGTTAATGTGTTAGTTAGTTCTGATAAACTGCCTTATTTTCTCTTTATTATTTTTTATTATAGAGGCAACTGTCTGGGTTAGGGAAAGGAGGATGTATTGTGTGTGTATAGACATGATTTATATTTTTATTTATGATAAATGTGTATATCATATGTATTTATATATGATATATAGTTCACATATGTAGGAAAGTGAGGTACAAGTCAAAGATATCAATATTTTTAAAGGAAAAAAAGAATGTATTGATACTCCAATGGATCTCTGATCTCATCTATCAAGCAAAAAACATTGATTAAACACCTACTAGGTATTTCAGGTACTTTGCTAGATGATAGGGACAAAATACAAAAGTGACACAGTCCCTGACCTCAGGGAGCTTACACACTACTGTGGTGAACAACATACGTACCAATAAACAAATATAGGATTATACAAAATAAATACAAAATTATTTCGAGCAGGAGGAGAATGGAACTAACAATGGGGAGGAATCACAAAAGGTCTCTGAGTAGGTGATACTTGTATTGAGCCTTGAAGAGAGCTAGGAAAGCTCCGAGAGGCAGAGACGAGGAGGAAGAAAATGGAATGTTGTATGTGAAGAGTAGCATTTGGGCCAATCTGGCTGGAATGTGCAGAGTGCATGAGTGGCAGTGATGTGTAAGCAGTTCAGAAAGATAGGCTGAAGCCAGACTGTGGAAGGCTTTAAATGCCAAACTGGGGAGGTGGTGTTTTATCTCATAAACAATAAGGAACCAATGAATTTTCTTGAGCAAAGGAATGACATAGCCTGATCTGTACTTTAGGAATATTAATGAGTCTGCTATGTGGATTGGATAAGAATATAAGCTCATTGAAAGTAGGTCATTCTTTATATTTTTATCCCCCAACTCCCAGCACAGTTCCTAACACATAGTAGGTATTTAATAAACACAGTAGGTTCCTAATACATACATAAAGGCAGCCAGGTGGTACAGTGCATAGAGAGCTGAACTTGTAGTTAGGAAGACCTGAGTTTGAGTTCTGCTTCTGGCACTTAGTGTGTTGGGCAACTTCTTAACTGAACCTCTTTCAGCCTCAGTTTCCTCATCTGTAAAATGGGGATAATAATAGTACCTACATTGCAGGGTTGTTGTGAAGATCAAAATAGATAGTATGTAAACTATTTTGCAAACCTTAAAGCACTATATAAATGCTGGTTATTATTCCTGCTGTTGGATTTGATTGATTGATTAAGGAGAAAGGCTGGATACAGAATGACCAATTAAAAGGCTATTGCAATAATCCAGGCAAAAATAGGATGATGGATTTGGGGAAGACAGAGTTGGAATTACAGACTGGATAAGGAACCCCTTAGTGATTGAGAGAGTGGAATCAGAGATGACTCCTAGGTTGGGTGACTGGCAGATTGGGGAAGGGGATTATGGAAGAGAATGAATTCTGTTTTAGACATGTTGAGATTGAGATCCCAATGAAACCTCCAAGTGAAGATATCTGACCCCATTGACCTTGGTATTCGCTTCAGTGGTGCAAATGGCAACCCATCCACGCCTTCTTATCTTCTGCTACATTTATCCCTATCCTCCCATACATCTCCCCCAAGGCGGCCCACCCAATTTGCTAGGCAGGGAAACAAGCATTAATTAAGCCCTGACTATGTGCCAGGCACTTTATTAATCCCTAGGAATAAAAGAAAAAAGAAAGACAGTCCTCACTCTCGAGGAGCTTATACTATCTTGGAGGAAATAACACATAAAGTGAGCTGAATAGTCAAGGGTGGGGAAGGAGGGAGCCCTGTACTCATGTGGGGGCATGCTGTCAAAGTCTAAAAGTCAGAAGCAAAACCAGGAGGGGAAAGAAGAATGGCCGACCTGGGCCCCTCCTCAAAATGGAGGTCCTCAGAGGAACTCACCAGTGGGAGAAGGCGTGTTGTGGTAGAGGGATGTTCCAGACTGAGAAGGCCCCCCAGGCATTGAGGCATGATGGCAAAGTCCAGAAAGTCAGAAGTAAAGCCAGGAAGGGAATGAAGGATGGCTGGCCTGGGCCCCTCCTCAAAACAGAGGCTCTTCCTTCAGGTCTTTGGACATTACGTGGGTACCAGTACAGCACAAAGGCTGTCCATCTGCTACACCACCTTCTTTCTATATGAAAGCGCTCCTCTGTTTCTTCTCTTTGATGACACCTTTATGCAGCTTTTTTGCACACAATTCATTGCTAGTAACATGTAGCAGCCTATTTACACCCACCATGGGTCTGTCCGTTGCGTTTTGATTGATCTACAATAATAATAGCCAACATTTATGAAGCAGTTTAAGGTTTGCAAAGTGTTTTGTACATTATTCCATTGGATGATCTCTCTCTCTCTCTCTCTCTGTCTCTCTGTCTCTCTGTCTCTCTGTCTCTCTCTCTCTCACACACACACACACACACACACATAACTTCTATGATACTACTACTATTATTATTTCCATTTTACAGATAAAAAAAACTGAGCCTCAGAGAAGTTAAACACATTGCCCAGGATTACACAACTAGGAAATGTTAGGGATAGAATTTGAACCCAGGTGTCCTCTAACTCCAAGTCCAGTTCTCCTCTGCAAAGGAGCTTAGGATTTCCAGCCCCATATCTCAAATTTTATAATCCTCTTTTCTGGGTAGAACATTTTTTTTTTTTTTGTCTTTTCCCTGTCTGACCTTTTCATCCAAGTTCCTTCCATTTTCCTTGGATGCCCCACACAGCTCTACGTCACTCTTCCTACCTTTACATAGAGACAGCAGCAGTACACTTCATTCTATTTCGGGGGTTTCTGCAGCCTAGAGTTCCATTTCTGATGGGAGGGTTGAAGTAGGACATAAAGTGATGGTTTGGGTAAGGCTGTGGGATTTGCCTTTTATAAAGTCAACTTAAACTATACCAAAAGTCCTTAACTCCTCCTGGGGCCAAAGGTATCCCCGTTTCCTCCCCTCCCAATCTACTTCTTACCCCCAACCCTGACCCACTTGTTAATTTTGCTGTGGCAGGTTTTTTGGAAACCATGTATACTATAGGTAGCCTCAAGCATTGTCCTCTTCCAACCCAGGTACCTTCATTATTCCTAAGATCTTATCTTAGGGTGAGAGCTGAACCTTAACCCTGTAAAAAATGGGGAGAGCACTTTCCTCTCTCTTCCTCCCTCCCTACCCCCCTCCTGCTTTCCTTTTTTTTCTTCTCTGTCTCTCTCTCTTGCTCTTCCTCTCTCTCTTCCCTCTGTCTCATTATCCTCACTCTCTCTCTCCTCTATTTCTCTCACTCCTCTCTTTCTCTGTCTCTCTCCTCTCTTCTCTCTCCCTCTCCCTCCTTTGCTTTCCTCCTCCTCCTTCCTCTTCTTTTCTCTCTCTGTCTCTGTCTCTCTCTCTCTCTCTCCCCCTCTCCCTCCTTTCCTTTCCTCCTCCTCCTCCTTCCTCTTCTTTTCTCTCTCTGTCTCTCTGTCTCTGTCTCTGTTTTTCTCTCTCTCTCACTCTCTCTCCCCCTCTCCCTCCTTTCCTTTTCTCCTCCTCCTCCTTCCTCTTCTTTTCTCTCTCTGTCTCTCTTTGTCTCTCTGTCTCTCTGTCTCTGTCTCTGTCTCTCTCTCTCTCTCTCTTCCCCTCTTCCCTCCCTCCCTTCCTCCTCCTCCTCCTCCTCTCTCCCTCCCTCCTCTTGACATGTGGAGCCACATTCAGACAGGAACGTTGAATAGCAGCAGGGTGTTTGTTCACAAAGCACTTCATCTTTGTTCAAACTGGTTTCTTTTCTAGTTGTTTCCTTCTCTCCTAATCTCCTATTGAAGGTCTATTATTCCCAAGCCAGGAAAAGAGAGAGAGAAAAAATGAGAGGTCTGTTCCAAGAACTGTTACATCTCTGTCTATGCTGCCCATTTCCCCATTTCTCTGACACTCAGACAAGCCTCGTAAGAGCTCAGTGCCCAAGTTCTACCTCGGTCAGAACCCAAGGTCTTCCAGGCCCTGATCCTCTCCCGTAGACCTCAGCAGACTTCAGGAAGCAGGGGGAGGGAGCTGAGGGGGAGAAGCAAAGGTCAAGAAAGCCATTCACAAAAATTGCAAAATTCTAGACCTACTAAGACCTTCTAGAATCTCGCCTGGTTGACTCAAAGAAACATGCAGCCCTTTCCCAGTCGGTACAGAAATGTCTCTCAGAGAGTAAAATTTCTACAAACACCCTCCCCATCCCCACTCAGAATTGCACATGTTTACAAACACAAATCCATAATTGCATATGCACTTTTAGGGTCAGAGCTGGTAGGTGGTGCCTGAGATATCCCTGAGCAGAGGGACATCCCCTTTCACTTGTCTGTACACAGACCATAGTCACACTTCGTTCTTAGTACCAGATGGGGCTCACAATTCATGTAGGGACTTGCCAGTCAACTCTCCACTGTATCCTTCCTCTGTTCAAAGTAGGAGTGTCATCAGGGAGCCCACCATCTCTCAGGAGCTAACCTCAGCTTCCTCCCATTGCCCCCAACCCCATGGTCCTTCCCTTCCTAAGCTGCTGGGGAAGCTGGACGGGGTGGAGTTCCTGCAGCCGCCAGACATGTGCCCAGAGATGGTTTGTGTCAGGCTGTCAGGAGACGCCGCTAAGTCTCCCCAGGAGAGAGAGAAAAAGAACATAGATCTTGGCCCCAGGCCAGAAGGAACCTCTAACCTGGGGCTGGCATCAATTCTCCCAGCTGATGGAGAAACAAAGGTGCCTTGATCAGAGGGCTGGGGTTATTGTTGGTTCTGAGAGGTAAGAGAGCATTCCTTCAGGGCGGGAACATGCCACTGTGTTAACCCCACATAGTCAGGTCCAGCATTCAGGACTAGCCCTCACACTTGGCACTCTGCCAAGCACCTTACCCTTTCTCTGGGCACCAGCAAGAGGTTCTTGGGAGCCTGGGTGGTCCTTGAGATTGATTTGAGGTGGGCTGAAGGCAGGTAGATAGAGAATGGCTAGCAGAAGACATCCTTAGAGCACCACCTAGAGCAGACTCTTCCCTCTTTCTCATGCTCTCCAACTGTCATATTTTTCAGTTGGGGGAAAGACTGGCACAGCAAGGGCTCCTAAGGGAGGCCATCCCCATCTCAAAGCTCCTGTCAATTACAGCCACACCAACAGAAGTCCATGTGGTCAGTACCTACTTTGAAAAAGGGAAAGAGGGGCAACGAGGTGGCGCAGTGGATAGAGCACAGGCCCTGAAGTCAGGAGGACCTGAGTTCAAATCCAGCCTCAGACCAAACACTTGACATTACTAGCTGTGTGACCCTGGGCAGGTCACTTAACCCCAATTGCCTAAAAAAAAAGTTAAATTTAAAAAAAAAGTAAAAGGGAAAGAGTTGGAGCTGTGAGTAGCATCCCCAGGAAGCAGACCTTTATTTTGCCAAGCCCAAAGCATAGCCTCAAGGCAAATAACACAGGAGAGAGACAAGCCAAGTTGGGGCCTGGGAGCAGAGGAAGAACCCCAAAGACTTGGACCAAGGGGCCCTGAAGGGGAGGAGAAGAAAGAGGCCTGACTCCTCTTCCTTCTGCCCCCTTACACATAGTTTTCAGACCAGGGTAGAGTGGGGTGAGACCGTGACCTTGGTTTCTTGGTCAATCAATCAATCAATAAATATTTATTAATTACCTACTATGTGCAATGCTCAAAGATCCTCCATCCACTCAATCCCTTTTGTTGAGCTCCACAGACACACACAGAGCGCCTTATGGCCCCATACAGGAAGTGGAGGATCCAGAGGAAAACAGACAAACAGAGTTTCCAGGATCTCTTGGTCTAAGTCAAGTTAATAAGCATTTATTAAGCACTTACTATGTGCCAGGTATTGTGCTTGGGGATACAAAGAAAGGCAAAAATTGAACTTGCCCTCAAGAAACTTACATTCTAATGGAGGAGACAACATGCAAACAAACAACTATGTATATACAAGATATACACAGTGTAAATGAGAAGTAATTCCAGAGGAAAGGCACTAGCAGTTGGGATTGGAGAGAGAACTGAGAAAGGCCTCTTGGAAAGGCAGTATTTGAGTCTAGATAGAAATGAGGGAACCCAGGAGACAGATACAAGCAGGGAGAGCATTCCAGGCATTTGGGAGAGCCAGTGAAAAGGCTGGGCTAGGAAGAGTGAACGTCATGTGTAAGGATGGCCAGAGAGGCAGGACGGTAGAATTTGTGGAGAAGTGGTGATGAGGTACAAGAGGAGGGGAAAGGTAGGAAGGAACCAAGTTGTGAAGAGATTTAAAAGCCACATAGAAGATCTGATGCTGATCCTAAAGGTGGTAGGGAGCCAGCAGAGGTTACTGGGTAAGAAGTCAGACCTGAACTTTAGGGAGATCATTTGGACGGCTGAGTGGAGGGTGGACAGCAGCGAGGAGAGACCTGAGGCAGGGAGAACAAACAGTAGGCTATTGCAGTAGTTCAGGTGAGAAGTGATTAGGGCATACTCCAGGGTGGCAGCCAGACCATGGTGCCCATGGAGAAGACAAAGCGAACGCCTTTTCAAGCAGAAAGGGTAAATACCCCTACTACTTCCTTGACCTTTATTATTCCCCAAAGGCTAGAAGAGAAAGGGAAGGAAATAAACATTTAAATAACCTACTATGTGCTAGGCACTTTACAAATATTATCTCATTTGATCCTCACAACAACCCTGCAAGGCAGGGGCTGTTAGTATCCCCATTTTACAGTTGAAGAAACTGAGGCAAACAGAGGTTAAGTGACTTGCTTGGGGCTACACAGCTAGTAAGTGTCTGAGGCCAGATTCGAACTCAGGTCTTCCTGACTTCAGGCCCAGCACTCTAACCATTGAGCAACCTAGCTGCCTCTCAAGCATTGCATTAACAGAGAGAGTCTTAAGCTTTTCCTGAGCATCTTCTTCAGTCTGATAAGAGTCGTGAGACCAAAGAGTTCGATGGTTAAGATATTTTGGAATATGAGGTCCTAACAGAAAAGGGGAAAATAGCATGTCCGTTGAGATGGCTAGAATGGGGATGAAGACATATACATTTAGCACCACACAGAGAGGGCTTCAGAAGTGGAACATGAAGGGTGCAGTTAATAATGCTTCTTGGATTGAATCGAATGATAATATAATGTTCCCTCCAGGAGAGACTGTTTTTAAAAATGTTGTCATCTGTGCTAGGATGGAGTATTCACTTAGCATCTAGCACAATGCCTTACATACAGCAGGTATATAATAAGTACTTGTTGAATTGAATCCTCTAGAGACAGGGCTTCTTGCTAAGGGAAAAGCATGATTTCAAGGTGAGTAGCAGGAAAGCCAACAAGAATAACCTGATAGGGGAAGTTAGGTGGTGCAGTGGATAGAGTACTGGCCTTGGAGTCAGAAAGACCTGAGTTCAAATCTAGCCTCAGACACATAACATTTACTAGCTATGTGACCTGGGGCAAGTCACTTAACCTCAACTGCCTCACCAAAAAAAAAAAAAAAAGAATAACCTGATAACTAGCTTTAAGTTCCTTGAGTACAGGGAATATTGCTTATATCTCAGATGAAATCTTAGAAGTGTCTAGTCTACCCTCTGAATAGGTTCTTAATAAATGTCTTGTTGACCAAATGAAATGATGAGTTTCTGCTACTTAAGGAAGGATTGTAGTGTGTGAACTGAGAGTTTTGGGGGGGCCAATAGCCCATAGATATACATATAGGTCGATCGTATAAAAGTCTGTTCCCAACTAAGAGAATGCTAGAATAGATTGCAGAGCCAGCTGGGAAACTTCTGGGAATAAGCTTCCTGACACCTATCAGCACCAGCAACCCCCAGCAGCACAGTTCCCCTGGCACCGTACCAGCTGCGCAGCCTCTTTCCCATCACTAGGCCCTTATTCCTTGGGAGACCATCTCCTTAGAATCTATCCCCCAAGACTAAATAAACATCAACAGTGGGCCAAGAGTTATCTGGAATGTTGGGTTGACTACAAGGGACCAGAAGGGAAGACATATAATGTCAAGGGAGAAGCAAATCAGAAAGAAAGGGAAGTCCCAGCCCAGAGATCCCTGGGGAGACAACTAGGAATCAGATAGTCATTGAATGTTGGAGCCAGCAGAGACCTTAGAGATAATCTAATAAAAACCCTTCATTTTATGATGATCATTTTATGAAAAAAATAAGCACAGATCAGTGATATGCCCAGTCAAGGTCACAAAGTTGGGCAGAAGCATGACCAGGACTGGTACCAAGGTCTCCTGACTGCCAGTCTAATGACATTTTTACCACATCACATTCAAGAAGGAAAGAGGAGGTCATCACATTTGACTTTCCCTGAGAATACCAGTAAAAGGAATTAGGAATGCCTCCAAGGGGCCCATCAGTCCTCTATATGGCCTTGTGAAAAAAAAAAAAAAGAACAAAACAAAAAATAGAACAAAACAAAAAAAAAACCTCCCTCTCTCTCTGCCTTGCTCTGGGGTTTTGGGGAGGAGGTCGTCCATAGCAACAACAGAGTAGGACCTAGGAAAGAGACAGCAAGTGTTAGTTCTCTGGATGAAGTAGAGTAGAAGGTCATCCTTTGTACTGGGTGACTAGTGTCCATCACCTGAAGATACTAACATGCCTTCTAGCCCTAGGGGACCTGTCATAGACTTAATCCTGTCTGGTAGATCCAGAAGAGTGGGGAGGAAAATTGTAATCTTCAGTAGGGTGTCCGGGAGGCCCAGGAAGAAACCTAGATCTGTTTTGATGAGCCTGTTTTTGTAGGAACTCTATTGCTGCCTTAGCAACTCTAAGAAATGTTCTGCTAGCCCAGGAACCAAGAGCAAGAAGTCCTGAAGGGAGATGGCTTGCCCAACAGGCATGCTGCTCTGCCACCTGGTGATGAGAAGAAGAAAGGCGACCTGAAGAAAAGCGTACCAGGGCACTGCCCTGCCACCTGGTGGAAAACTAAGGCATGATCAGGAGCACATAAAACCCTCATCGGATCAGAGAGTTCTGCATGGTGACAGAGATGATAGGACCATGAAACCAGAGCTAGAAGGGAAGTCACCAATTCCAATGCCTTCATTTTGAAGATAAGGAAACTGAGACTCGCAGAAATTAAGTACCTTGCCCAAAATCTCAGAGGTAGTAGTCAGGTCAAGTCAATAGGCATTTTGTTTTGTTTTGTTTTGTTTTGTGCTAAGCAATGGGGTTAAGTGACTCCCACAAGGTCACATGGCTAGTAAGAGTTATGTGTCTAAGGCTGGATTTGAACTCAGGTCCTCCTGACTCCAGGGCCGGTGCTTTATCCACTACGCCACCTAGCTGCCACTCAATAAGTATTTTTAAAACTCTTACTATGTGCCAGGCACTTTGTTAAGTACTGGTGACATAAAGAAATACAAAACACTCCCTGCCTTCAAGGAACTCACAGTCTAATGGAAAAGTTACAAGTAGCAGATTGCTGAGCTAAGATTCAACCCCCAAGTCAACCAATCAATCAATCTAAAAGCACTTACTAGGCACCTACAATTTGCCAGGCACTTCACTAGGTGCTGGAGATACAAGGGGGAAAAAAAAGAAACAGCCACAACGCTCAAGGAGCTTACATTCTATCAGGAGAGACAATATAGACATACTTAAGAAAGAAAATAAATACTAGATAATTGGGGGGAGGAACTAGTAATAGTATACATTTCTATGTAAATATAAGATTTGCAAAGTCTTGTATACATTACCTCATTTGATGATGTAGCAGCTAAGGAGATCAGGAAAGGCTTCCTGTAGAAACTGGAACTTGAGCCTCAGTGGACTGGCCACATTGTCTGCATCCTCAATTAACCAGCTAAGCAACCAAGACTTCAACGGAGCACTGTGCCCCTGAACAACTTGGTCTTATGGGAAAGACTTCAATAAATATTTGCTGAGCTCCTGTTTTGTACCAAGGCCTAGGTTAGATGTTAGAAAGGGCATGGAAGAAGAACAAGATGGTGACCCTGCCTTTAAAAAGTAATAAAAGATACTGCCACTCACTTCGTCCACAACACCCCAAGGAGGTAGGGAGTGCAAGCTCCCTACAAGCTTCCACAACAGAGATGACTTTGTCCTGTAATTGCTGATTATCAGTATCAAGAAAGATATAAAAGAGGGAGATGTGTGCTCACCCAAGTGTTTGCCACTGTCACAGAAGATGGCCCACACAGAATCCAAACACAAGAGGGATTCCCTATGGTTCTTAACCTGGCATCCATGAACTTTTTAAAGAATTTGATCATTGTGCCTCAAAAGAATTGATTTTTCTATTGCATCCTATGTATTTCATTTTATGCATTTAAAAACATTATTCTGAGAAGGGGGTCGCCAGACCAACAAAGGGGTCTATGAACCAAGAGAGGTGCAGGGTTCCTGCTCCACATGATAAGCTTCTCTGGGTGCTTATGTTGTGAGTGACTATGTGATGATTGCATCAAGCTTTTGAATATCCAAAGCATCCTAAACCACTCAAATATTCCTTCAATATGCCCACGAAAAACCAAGTGGTTGAAGGATGTTCATTTGTCTGGACCACAGCATGCAGGTGGAGGGAGCACCTGTTAAGCTGATAGACTGGTACTTAGATCTTAGACACACATTGCAGATTGTCAACGAGATGAGACCAGAACTAAATACAAAGGAAAAAAACAGGTTAGAATGGATTTGAGAAATTATAATGTTTTCAATATCCCCAGGTTTTCCCCTGAAACATAAGGAGTAAACATTTTTTCAGTACTATATGTTTCTGATGAGAGGTGCCTGGTAGAGTGGGTAGAGTGCTGGACTTGGAGCCAGGAAGACCCAGGTTCAAAACCTACCTCCAACATCACTTGCACTGATCTAGGTAAGTCATTTAACTTCTGTGTTCTTCAGGAAGCTTGTTATGCCTTATGGATAATTGGGGAAAGGAGTGCTCATACTGGAAATTCTTCATGCTGACGAAAATTACAGGTCCTTTGAATACTTGAATATTCTCCTGGTGATGCTTTATGTCTATGAATCATGGAATGCCATAGTCTCTGTAGAACCAAACTGTGAGTCACTCAGAGGGTAAGGGAAAGACTCACGGTGGGCATAAATAGGTCACAGCATATAAGTGGTATAAATGGTATCATCAAAGAGACGTATGACCAGAAAAGGAGGTGAGCCAGTTGGTGACGTATCAAGCAAGAAGGGTAGCAGATGGACCATTGGCATGTGTCATTGGTACTTGAAAAAACGTTAGGAGACCTAAAGAAAGGGTCATGGGATGCTGGGTGAGCTCTCTGGGGAAAATTTAGAGGAAGACCCAGACAAGAGTTGCATAGGATGAGAAGGTACAGATGTATTGCAATCTTCATGGATGGCGGAAGGAGGAGAGTCCTATTTTAATGAGCTTATAGATTCATTAAAGCATCATAACCTGGAGGATATTAGATTGATGGTCCAGCCATACTGGTCTACTTACTGCTTCTCATACATAACATGCCATCTCCCATGGACATTGCTTTGTATTGACTGTCCCCGTGATCTCTCTCCCTGGCTTCTACCTCTTAGAATTCTTGCCTTCCTTCAAGATTCAGCTCAAGTAACACCTGCAGGAGGTTTTTCTTGGTCTTTTCAGTTGTTAGTGTCTTCTCATCCAAGTTTACCTTCTGTCTGCTTTGCATGTGTCTTGTTTATCTTTTTAGATGTCTATGTTCCCTCTCCTGACAGAATGTAAGCTGTTTGAGAGCAAAGACTGTTTCATTTATCATTGTATCCCCTGTGCCTGGCACATTAAGTAGGCACTAACTCAATGCTTGTTGATTTATTCTGGATAACTGGGGAACAGAGGGAGACACTGAATGCCCCTGCCCCCTGATAATGTCTTTGATAAGGCCACTTGTGTCCAAATAATACGAAAACGCAAGTGTCCACCCCTTCACCTGCACCAGCCAAAGTCACAGACCAAGCAAATATAACTAAACAGTTATTTAATCATCATCTTCCACATCCTTGAAGGCTTATTAGATAAAGATGGGAGCCCAGCTATTCTCCATCTCCGCCCAGATCACATTGTGAGTATAAGAAAAAACTTCTTGGGGCAGCCAGGTGGCGCAGTGGATAGAGCACCAGCCCTGGAGTCAGGAGGACCTGAGTTCAAATCTCACCTCAGACAGTTGACACTTACTAGCTGTGTGACCCTGGGCAAGTCACTTAACCCCATTGCCTAGCCAAAAAGAAAAAAAAAAAACTTCTTGAGAATTGAGGGTCCTAAATGACTTAAAGACTGAAACTATGGAATCACTTCCCCTAGAGGACTTTAGAAGCAGGATATACCTATCTTTAGTGATTTAAAAAATTCCTGCTCTCATACAAAAGGAAAGAGGAAACAACACAGGACCCCAGGGACATTCAATTACCATTTGGTACACAAGGAACCCTTTAATCCAGGCTTGTCACATTGTCCTTACAGCAATCTCAAAAATGGACAAGTCTCCCTGCCACCAAAAGACAGAGAAGCATATTGAGGCCTAAGAAAACAAGACTCAAAATGGAAACTTGGGATGGGCTAACTTTAGGGCTCCATGGTTATCTCTCCCTCCTTCATCACCAAGACTTATCTCAAACACTCTCTGCTCCACCCCACCCCACCTCCACCTCCACTGAAGTGACCAGACCCACCCTGAAGTTCTGGGCTGGATTCTCTCTCCCCAGGGGGAGGCTGTACCCATTCTACTCCACTTCAGCCCACAGTCCTAGATTCTGGCCTAGTTTGTGACAAAGACAAGAGAGGAGATTTCTCTCCTAACTGGTTGGGGGGAGGGAGAGAGAGAAGATAGAGGGTAACAGAGGTAGTTGAGAGGCAGAAGGCTGGTTCATTAACACTAAATTACCCTTTGGCGAGGACACTGAACATTGCAGTGGAAATGATTGCTCACATCTAACCAAAACAACATTTGTAAAATATGAGAATTTACTTAGTCAACATTATTCATTAGCTCTTTTGAAACATTTCTCTTTGTTTAAATATGAGCAATGAGACCAAAGCCTCCACACCCGGTTGCTTTCTTCTCTGTTTTTTTAGATTTTTTTAAAAAAATTTTATAAAGTATCTTTCTCCTGAAACTGAGTTCTACCACTGTCTTCCTATGGTGACTAGGAGAAAGAGGAGATGGATTCTATGACTTTGTTGGGTCTCAGTTTCCCCTACAGGAAAGTAGGGAAATAAAATCTGCCCCAGCCTCACCTTCTTGGGCTACAGCAAGAAAGGGGAGAGACTGTTTTTCGTACTCCCAATCATCTCATAATGCTTGGGATCTCCTAGCTCTTAAAGAGCCATCAGGGCTTTTAGGATTGGTTATAGGTTCCATACTCCCAACTCCAACCTATCTTACCCACACTGGTATCAATCTACTGGTTTCTAGTTCCATCTGATTCCACTTCTGGCCCCTCAGCCTCCAAGCTTAAGCTATAGGTGCTGAACTCATAGTAGAGAAGAGAGAAAAGAATGTGTTCTCAGAGGCTACATATTGAGTGTTTGGGAGATGTGAAGAGTGGGTTCTGGTCCCTCAAGTTTTCTTGGTTCCCTTTCACATTGGAGCAGCTCCTGGAAGCTTTCCTGAATGGGAGGGGTTGGCTCTGTATTTCTAATTAAGCTCTTAGAACTGGGGTATGTTCCTAGGCAAGATAGTCACCTTCCATGAATAAAAGAACATTTTGAAGCCTTCTCAGGACCAGTGGGCATATCTTTGGGAAAAACAAAGTACTTTCTTTTGGGCTAGGAAAACCAACTTGGCTCAGGAAAAAAAAGTTTACTAAACCTTAGAGTTAATTAACCTATATCATATGTGTGTGCATACTGGACCACATGTAGATATATATGGATATATATCTATATATCTATATCTATATCAATCTATCTATCTATATCTATCTATCTATATCTATCTATCTATCTATCTATCTATCTATATATATATATATATATATATATATATATATCTATCTATATGCTACAGTTCACGTATTTGTACTCCTTGGTATCTCTCAGGCTAATTCCAACTTAATGTGGCAGAGGATTTAGGCTGAAAGCTACAATTTCCATATTCATTGGTTTTAGTGAAATTTGGCCCTCCTATCGCCACCCTCACCCCCACCTACCAGTACTACTGAAGATGGTCAACATTTCCCTAAGTTTGCATCCTATTGGCCACCATGGCCCCTAGGAGCCTGGCTGGAAGCATGACCAGGATGTGTGGCAGGCTATCTGAGGCAGCCAAGAATGCATCTCCCACCCCATTTCACTATTCTTGAGAGTGGGAATCTCCCCATCTATTCCCAGGTTCTCTTCTCAAACCCATCAGCCTTGCTGATATACACAATCTAAACCTCCCTGTGGAAGCTGTACCAGCAGATGCAAAGCAGAGGCTAAGGTAGAAGCCAGGCATTGTGCTCCTGGTCTATTCTCTGAAAGGAGAGTAGACACTGTGGCCTACTCTTCTCCCCTTGTTATGGTAAAGGGTTGCCAGATGGAGCATCAGTGCCATCTGTGTGGAGCATCAGTTGGCACCATGACAGGAAGGGCAGGCTTGGGCTCAGGCCTAGTTCTTTCTTCCCTGTTCCCTCTGATCTTCACTGAAAGGGATTGAAAGACGAGTCTCCCTCACCAAAACTGAAGGTTTCCTCTGTGAGCGAGGCAGAACACTGAGTTTGGACCACCATCTAACTGAGAGGGATAGGACAAGCAGAACAAGGAACAGCTAGGGGGCACAGTGGATAGGGCCTGAAGTCAGAAAAACCTGAGTTCAAATTCAGCCTCAGACATTTACCAGCTGTGTGATCCTGGCAAAATCATTTAACCCTATTTGCCTCAGTTTTCTCATCTGTAAAATGAGCTTCAGAAGGAAATGGCAAACCACTCCAGTATCTTGGTGAAGAAAACTCTAAAGGGGGTCATGGAGAGTTGGTCATTTCTGAAAGATGACTAAACAACAACATTATTACTGCTGCCTCTGCTGTCGTTGTCTGACATGGTGCCTGATTTTGGGAGGGTGCTTCTTCATTCTGTGTTCTGTTCTATGATCATCTCCCTGCTTCTAATATACCATTTCTTAATAAAGCTGTGTGCAAATACATTAGACCCGACACTCAGAGAGCAAAAAGAAATCATCACTGAATTCAGGGTTGAGAGGAAGGATTGGATAACTTCTAGTTTTGACTATGCCACGGATGTAGGACTTTGGCCAAATCACCTCCCTTGGTTCTCAGTTTTCTTATCAGTAAAATTAAGGGACTGTTCCTAGGGATTTCTGGGGTCCTTCCCAGCTCCAAATTTTTGGAATAAACTCTAGCCACAGGACTCTGGGGTGTTGGTTCTAGAAAGACATAGGAAGAAGCTCGAGATGGGTAGGGTTCAGCGCCCTTCATAATAGCTGACATTTGTGTAGCTTTGTACTGGGTATTGTGCTAAGCGTAAAATACCTAAGTCCTTGTAACTGTCTAGTTTATGCCAATTTTAAGTCACAACAGAAAAAGGGGTCCAATCTGCTTTCATGCTCAGATCTCAACTCAGACTTTCCTCTGTCTGCCCGTTCTCCCAAGGATTCATTTATCATCTCTATGCAGGTGACTCTCAGAACCATTTGTCCAATCCTATCCTCTCTCCGGATTCCATTCTCACATCTTCAATTGTTTATTGGATATTTTGACCTTGATGCCCCATAAACACCTTAAACTCAATTTCTTCCAAACTGAACTCATTAACTTTCTCCCTAAACCTTCCCCTCTCCCTAATTTCCCTATTACTGTTGAGGATATCACCATCTTCCCAGTCACTGAGGATTGTAAACCAACTGTCATCCTCAACTCTTCATCCTCTCACCCCCATATCCATCGTAATGCCTCTTACTCATACCTCCTTCTCTCCTCTGACACTGCCACGAGGTTGCTGTGGCCTTTCATCACATTCATCGCCTGGACTACCACAATAGCTCACTAGCTGGTCTCCCTTCCTTAAGTCTCTCCCCACTCCGGTCTATCCTCCACTTAGATGTCAAAGTGATCTTCCTGAAGTGTGTGTCACTTCCCTATTCAATAAACTCCAGTGACTCCCTATCACCTCCAGGGTCACATAGAAAATCTTCTCTTTGGCTTTTAGAGAGCCTCATGACCCTTCCTATCTTTCCAAGCTTTTAACAACTTACTCCCCTCTCCATGTACCCTTTGATCCAGTGATTCTGGCTTCCAGGCTGCTCCTTGCACAAGACCCTCCATCTCCTGACTGCAAGAATTTTCATTGGCTGTTTCTCATGCTTAAAAAATTCCCTCCTTTTTTCATTTCTGTCTCTTCACTTCCTTCAAGTCTTAGCTAAAGTCGGGGGCAGCTAGGTGGCGCAGTGGATAGAGCACCGGCTCTGGATTCGGGAGGACCTGAGTTCAAATCCTGCCTCAGATACATAACACTTACTAGCTGTGTGACCCTGGGCAAGTCATTTAACCCCCCCTGCCCAACGAAAAAAAACAAAAACAAGTGTCGACCTTCTGCAAGAAGATTTTCCCAAAAGAAGACTCTTCCTCCTTAACCTCAGAGCCCTCCCTCTGATAATAGGGCCAATTTTTCCTACATATATCATGTTTATACATGTCTGTTTGCATGTTGTCTCCTCCTTAGGAGAAGAGACTATATGAAGGGAGGCTCTCTTTGTGTCCCCAGGGCTCAGCACAGTGCCTGGTACATAACAGGTGTTTAATAAATGCTTATTGATGAAGATTGAAATTACCTTCAATAATCAATCATTCGACAAGCATACGTTAAGGGCCTACCACATGGCAGACACTGCCACAAAGTCGTACACTGAGAATACAATGAAAGGCAAAACCAGTGTCTCTTCTCAAGGATTTTACATTCTAATGAGGGAGGTGTGTACATAAATAGGTGTCTATAGAATACATACAGATCAGGTGAATGATAACCTTAGAGTTGACGGTCTTAGCTGCCGGAGAGTCTGTGAGAGACCATTATAGAAGATGCCATTTGAGTTGAATCTTGAAGGAAGTCAGCAACTTCAAGAGGCAGAGCAACCAGGGCAAGAGCCTGAAGGTAAGAGAAGGGGGCTTTTATGCAAGGAAGAGCAAGCAGGTTGGTCTGGCTGGATCATAGAGTGCATGAGAAATAAAGTACAAGAAGTCTGGAAAGATAGGTAAAGGTCAGGTTGTGAAGAGCTTTAAATACCAAAGAACTTAGCATTTGGTCCTGGATGCAATAGGGAAGTTTATTGAGTAGGTGAGCAACGTAGAGCTACATTTTAGGAAGATCATTTTGGCAGCTATGTGGAGAATGAATTCCAGTGGAGAGAGACCAGAGGTAGGGAGACCAATTAGAAGGTTGTTGTAATAGTCCAGGAAAGAGGTGATGGCCTGAACCATGGTGGTGGTTGTATAAATGGAGAGAGGGGACATATAGGACAGATATTATAAAACTAGAAATGACAAATTTTAGCAACTAAGGGGTTGAGGAAAAGTGTGGAGTTAAGGATGACAATGAGGTTGCAGTACATATGGGTGACAAGAAGGATGATGGCACCCTATAATGCTATACAGCAATTTAGAAGGTGAGTGAGTTTGGAGGGAAACATGATAAATTCTGGTTTTTGTGTGTGAAGTTTACCTTGAGAATAGGCCTAATAGGATATCCTATTCAAATGATGAGAGGGATGGTTTCAGAAAAACCTAGGAAGATATATGAACTGATGCAAAGTGAAGTAAGCAGAACCATTGTATACAGTAACAGCAGTATTGTAATGATGATCAGCTGTGAAAGACTTACCTACTCTGATCAAGACTATAATCAAAAGCAATTCTGAAGGACTAGTAATGAAAAATGCTATCCACCTCCAGAGAGAGGACTGATGAACTCTGAGTGCAGATTAAAGCATGTTGTTTTTCACTTCCTTCATTTTTCTTCCTTTTTTCTTTTTGCAACATGACTAATATAGAAATGTGTTTTGTGTGACTTCATACATATATATATACACACACATATATGTAATGGGTATTATATTGCTTGCTTCTCAATGGGTGGGGAAGGGCTGGAGGGCAGGAGAAAATTTGGAACTCAAAAATTTAAAAATAATGTTAGAAATTTTTTAAAATTTAAAAGGATATCCCATTCAAAATGTCCAATAGGCAATTGGTGATGCAGGATTAGATATCAGGAGAAAGGATAGGGTTATAAGGGCTATAGATCAATAATTAGTCAGACCAGATTGATAGATAGATAGATAGATAGATAGATAGATAGATAGATAGATAGAT
>NW_020951350.1:4653050-4656368 GCF_900497805.2 Vombatus ursinus
GATAGATAGATAGATAGATAGATAGATAGATAGATAGATAGATAGATAGATAGATCTGGGGATCCATTTGCATGGAGATGATCATTGGACCCATAGGAACAGATAAGAATATTAAGTGAAATAATAAAAGGAGAAAAGGAAAGCAGGCCCAGGACAGAGCCTTCAGAGATATCCACAGATAATGGCTGTAACATGGATAAAGTTTCAGCAAAGGAGCCTAAGAAACAATCAAGACAGAAAGCAAGAGAAGCAAGAGAGAGCAATGTCACCAAAAACAACAACCACCAAAAAAAAAAACAGAGAAGAGAGAGTAACCATGAAGAGGTGATCAACAGTAACACATGCTCCCAAGGATTAAGAAGAATGAGGATTGAGAAAAGACTATTGGCTTTCTCAGTTAAGAGGTTACTGACTGGATGGTACAGTAGATGGAGCACCAGGCCTGAAGTCAGGAAGACTCATGTTCCTGAGTTCAAATCTGGCCTCAGACACTTACTAGCTGTGTGACCCTGGGCAAGTCACTTAACCCTGTTTGCCTCAGTTTCCTCATCTGTAAAGTGAGCTGGAGAAGGAAATGGCAAACCACTCCAGCACCTTTGCCAAGAAAACCCCAAATGAGGTCACGAAGAATCAGACACAACTGAACAACAACAAATGAACTTTGGACAAAGCAGTTTCAGTTCAGTGATAAGTCACTTCATTTTTCAGAAGCTCAGTTTCCCTCTACATACAATGAGAGGACTAACCTAGATGGCTTCTGAGATGCCTTCCACTTCTGGATATGATTCCATGAGTTTAGAAACCAGACTTCAAAGGTTTGGGAAATGAGTGAAAGGAGAGGAAGGGAAGGCAATGAGTGTAGTCAACTTTTCCTGGAAGTTTGGCTGGGAACAGGAAGAAAGATACAGGAGGATAGTCTGAGAGATGGTGGAATCTAGTGAAAGTTTTTCTTTTTTTCTTTCTTTCTTTCTTTCTTTCTTTTCTTTTCTTTTCTTTTCTTTCTTTTTTTTTTTTTTTGGTGAGGCAATTGGCGTTAAGTGACTTACCCACAGTCACACAGCTAGGAAATATTATGTATCTGAGGCTGGATTTTGAACTCAGGTCCTCCTGACTCCAGGGCCAGTGCTCTATCCACTGCACAACATAGCTGCCCCCAAAGTTTTTCTAAGGACAAGAATATTTGATAATGTTTGGAGGCAAAATTAAAGAAAGCAGTAGCTAGAGAGTGAAGATTAGAAAGAGAGGATTGGTTTTCAGGGGAAGATGCCAAGTAAAATGAGAGGATGTGAGGTCAAGGGTAGATACATAAAGGCTTTGGCTTGATGAGGAGAAGGGTCAACTTTTTCATCATAGAGGAAAATAGGATAAAATGGGAGATGATTTTAGGGGGTTCTGAAATGTACAGGAGGGGAGAAGAGAATTCATGGCTTCTATTCTCTCATGAGGCAAGGTCCTCAACTGGGAGGACAGAGGAAGGATTGGTATGGGAGTCTTGGAGAGAGAAGAGGTTTGGAATGGCCTCTGTGGGAAGTGAGATAATGAACAAATCGGGGAAAAGTAAAAGGATTGCCCTGCTGAAGTGAGAGCCCATTTGAGATTTAGAGTGTACCCAATCAGCACCTTTACAAGACTTCTCTAGCTCCATTCAGCAGCAGACGAGTAAAAAGTATAGGAGGCAAAAGATAGGGGTAATCCAGTGTCTTGTTTTGGCAAGGCATGAGTGGCAATAGGGTATGGGAACCAGGGATTCAAGAGCAAAGGATACTACTGAGCTGAGCCATCGAGGTGGAGATTCCCAAAAGGCAGTTAGTAATGTAAGATGAGGGTGGTGCAACGGATAGAGCATTGGGTCTGGAGTCAGGAAGACCCGAGTTCAAATCCGGCCTCAGACACTTACTAGCTATGTGACCCTGGGCAAGTCACCTAATTGTTATTTGCCTCAGTTCTTCAGCTGTAAAATGGGGACACTTTGGAGAAGGAAATGACAAACCACTCCAGTATCTTTGCCAAGAAAGCCATGGGGTCATGTAGAGTCTGACACGACTGAACAACAATGTAAGATGAGCAGTCAGGAGCAACTTAAGAACTACATATGTAGATGTAAGGGTCACAGCTAGAGATGATCATCAAATGCATTGGAACAGATGGGGTCACCTCGCCTACAAAAGTGACTTCACTTTACCCAAGGGACAGTTTCTTTCTGTAATTCTTTCCTCTCAGCTCCCAGGGCAGCTTTCCCTAAGTTTCTGGACAAATTCTCCCAAATGATCCCAGGAAAATATCCAGACAAAAATGCATGAATTTGTTTTGCTTGACGATACACTTGTGTAAAGGTGAGGATTCATTGATTATCCCGCCCACTTAAAAGTAATTAACTGTGTCAGGTAAGAATATTTTTGACTGAATCAATCAGGTGCCTAACTACCCCAAATCCATTAGAGAAGCTGTGTGAGAGAACGGGGCACACCCTAAGAATCTGTTACAAAAGGAATAAGCTATATCAGCCTCAGAGGGAGTGATGGGAGGGTCTGGGTTGGAGAGGCTGGAGCAAGTGTGGCAATTCAGCTCAGTTCTGAGGAGCAAAGGGAGGACTGAGCTGGGGCAGAGAAGTAAGAGCCTTTATGTTTTTGTTTTTTGTTTGTTTTGGTGAGGCAATTGAGGTTGAATGACTTGCCCAGGGTCAAACAGCTAGTAAGTGTCAAGTGTCTGAGGCAAGATTTGAACTCAGGTCCTCCCGACTGCAAGGCCGGAGCTATCCACTACGCCACCTAGCTGCCTCAAGAGTCGTTAGTTCTACAAGCATTTTGGAACAGAAGACCCAGGCTGAGGGTCAGCTCTTCCCCAAGTTTTCCCTCCTGACACCTGTCTAGCTACATAAAAAGAACAAGATTAACATACAATATATCTACTGTTTCATTACCTAAACATTTTTCAGCAAACTGAATTTTGCCTCAATCACAAAGAGGCCAAGGGTTAACTAGAGATAGCTATAAATATCAAGTTAGGGAGAGAGTCCAAACTCTGTCTAAATGTTAGGGATTTTCCTAACTGGGGAATTGGAGCATTGTGACTGTAACCAGAACTTTTTCTATAAAATAATTTTCCTAAAACTGAAGAGGAGGGAAGCAAATAGACCTTAGGGGTCATTATAGTGCCCCTTAGGCTTAACATGAGCTAATTATTATGATAAGATGGTACATTTGTCTCAAGGGAAGGCTGCTATTTGCTGGGGGTAGTTGGTGGGAGAAAGTTGGTGGATAGTGATATTAATAGAAGAAGAAGAAGAAGAAGAAGAAGAAGAAGAAGAAGAAGAAGAAG